>NC_042620.1:325981216-326251216 GCF_901001135.1 Rhinatrema bivittatum
GACGCTCTATCTTGCTGCAATGGCAAAGAAAACTGCTCCGATTTCTCTGGCGACACCGACCACCGCGGGTGGCACAAAAAATTCTTTATCAGTCTAAGTCTACTGGTGGTTTGGGACTGCCAAATTTGTCCAGATACTACGCGGCGGCACAACTTCGGCCCATAATTGACTGGCATTGTTCGGCTTCTGTGAAACCGTGGGTCACACTCGAACAAGAGTGGATTGCGCCGGTACCTTTGGCCTCCCTCCTCTGGCAACCTGCTAAAACGTGGCGCGCAAATCTGCAGCTGACACCTTGCATAAGGCACACATATAATGTGTGGAAACAGTGGAAGCACAAACTTGTGGAACACTATGATTACCATTCTCTTACCCCACTATTTCACAATAACCTGTTCCCAGCAGGCCTTCCTCATACAGCTTATGCTCAGTGGAAATCCAGGGGCATTCATTGTATCCAGCATGTTCTCCGACAGGACAGACCTATTTCTTTCTTAACCCTACAAGAGTCCTATCGGCTGTCTTCTGTGGAATTTTTATCCTATATGCAGCTACGACATTTCCTGCTACACATTCAGCACAGGGGGTTGTTGGCCCCCACCCGATCTCTGTTTGAAGGATACTGTGATTCTCCTAAGTTAATAGGGGGTCTTATATCTAAACTATACCAGCTGCTGACCTCTCATCCGTTTGGCTGACATGCTCACATGGTTGCATGGGAAGCGGATCTTAAGATCTCAATATCCGAAGAGGCCTGGACATCTCTCTTCTCCGCGGTTGCCCGCGGTAATATATCCACCAGGATTATTGAAGCCAACTATAAGACTCTTTACCGATGGCATTTGACTCTAACTAGACTACACCGCTGCTACCCCAGAGTGGATCCCCACTGCTGGCGCAATTGTCGTCAAATTGGAACATATATACACATGTGGTGGGACTGTGAATTCATTCAGCCTCTTTGGTCTTATGTATCCCGGTTACTGTCTGAACTCTTCAAAGCTCCTTGTGCCCTGACCGTGGCACAAGCGCTCCTATTTTTTACGGATGACTCTCCCGGTTCCGGCTCAAACCTTCATGCAACAGGTTTGCACGGCTACTAAAATGGAGATTGCTTACCATTGGAAACGTACTCATCCCCCCACATCGGAGGAACTTTTACAACGCCTGGATAGGGCCTGTACTCTTTATCGTCTCACGGCTTTGAAGCACCACCGCCTTGCCAAATTCAACCAAGTTTGGGGTCCTTACATATATTGGAGACCTTTGACTTTCACGACCTAATCATAGGCTGACTTTTCAGTTTTAGGTTTAATCGAATCGTTTACTACCATGCTGACGGTGAATGTGCTGTATGGAGAGATGACTTATTGACTGCTCTGAGTTCTATTGCCAACACATAGCATGCGGGGAGGGGGGGGGGGGGAATAACTTGGAACACTTTGGAGTTTTCTTATATTATAGTGTGTTATTTAGTGATGCTTACTAGAAAATATGCTGTTCTGCTTGTACATGTTTTTCCTGTTATCACTTATCTATAACAGCAATAAAAAACTGTTAATAATAAAAAAAAAAAAAAAAAGAGGACTAGTGCACCATGCACAAATCACAGGGAACAGTCATTCACTGAGCCCCCTTCTGGATGAGACAAGTTTTGTTGATTAAACAAAACTTTCCCTGCTCCTTCCTGGGAACCACAGTCAGAGGAGAGAAAAATCATCTATTAAGGTGGATCCAAAAATGGTCCATCAGTCCTACCCAATGACAATTCTTCCACATTCTTTTTGGCTACTCCATCCCTGTGCATGGTGACCAACCTAGAATTACCCCCACAACTTAACACCCATACCAAAGTATAGGATGTGGAAGCTACTGATGAAACCATCCAACAAAATAGCAGATGCCTCCATATCCAGCTTGTGCACCAACCAAAGACGCATAACATCCACTCTGACAGAGGAGGAGGCCCTATCAAGAACATTATGTAGCTAGGGCAGGACCACTGGATTCTGGCTTTTTAACACATTTGGTAGCTGGATGGTTGAGGCCACAGATCAGCAACTATTGTGTCTGCATATGCTAACAAAGAACCATACTGAGATGGGTCATAATGGCCAACCACACTTGCTAATCTCAAGAAACAATGAACCCAATTTAATATGTTCCTTGGAATCTTCATATCTTGTCCACACATCTAGTCTCTTAGTCTACTTCTTCCCTCTCCTACTTTTCCCGTATACCCTTCCAATAAACAGAATCTCTCAATATACTGGTGTTTCCTACTGTTTTTACCACAGATTTTGAGACCCCTTCCCACAATTCCGAAAGAAGTACCTAATGCAGGAGGACCTATCTCGGAGCTAGAGAGAGGGCGATCCACACCCAAAGAAGTATGGATTGGAGGAAGAGCTAGAGGTTAACAAGGAAGAGGAATCAGAATACCTGCAAGGAGTTCTTCACCTATGTTTACGCTTTAGCCTAGAGTCAGTTCCTTTTTTAGAGTCTCCTGACCCAGCATCAGTGACTATTGCATCCCCAAGGGGGCACCCTGACTAGAATTTTCCAAAGCCCCCATGCTGGTAGTCACATCTATCTTTGCACTTTTCGCGACTGAGTTGCCACCACACCCATGTTGCTTGTTGCCAAAGTGGACTGTGTCCAATCTCTGTCCCTTGGGGAATTCCTCCATTCCTTCTGACTCGATGTTCCTGGCTGTTCCGAAGCATCAGCAGCCACTTACCTTGCGGCAGGTGTCAAAACCTGGGAAGAAGAAATACTTGCGCCACCAAAAGTGGGAGGAGTGACATTATTCCAACCTTTAGCCACCGAAAGAAGGACCATACATAGACTAGATATAGAAGCCCAGCCCTGAAGCCACGGCACTGAGTTGGCCCCCCAAACTGGATTAGACCCTCCAGGGAAGCCTCAAGACCGCATCCTGATGGAAGCAGATATTGCTGGGAGGTCAAGCCACCCAGAGAAGGAACATGAGGCTCCCTTGAACTCGGAGTGGCAAAAAAATCCAAGTAGATCACTGACCTGCAGCTAAGGGAACCTACCCAAACACCATTCCAGCCTGCCAATAGTAGCTGCATCAGGAGAAGACCATAGGGAAGGAATAAAGAACCCTTAGCAGCTAGACCCCTAACATCAACATGTGAAACCTAAGGATGGAACAGGGGAGGCGTACTCAGCCCAAGGTGGACATCAACATGTGAAACTAAGAGAAAGGGGAGGGAGGCGCACTCAGCCCAAGGTGGAGGAATCCCTAAATTCTGTGTATCTAGCTGCCTGGGGGGGGGGGGGGGGGGGGTGGTAAGAGAATCAAATCAGAGAGTCCTAAGGCCACCCACTGGCCCAACCTCCGAACCTACCACCTGAAGCCCTGGATTAGGTCTCCAATTTCAGGTCTGAGTACCACTGCCTCTAGTCATCAGGGGCTGCCGGCTCCTTAATAAAGGACAGAATGACTGGCCAGTACTGACACTCTACGAGGAAGGCCCGATCAACAAGCCAGCAATCTGGTCGGCACCCTCCACCGGCACGTGCTCAGAACACCAATCTTCAACATTTCCCGACACAGGAATTTCTGCTGCAGTCCTCCCTGCATGCTCGCTTCTTACCCAGCCTCAGAGGGGACGACACCAAGGAGAAGCTAAGGAGGAAATGCAAGGAGAGGGAAGGGGCGATTCCTATAATATACAGGAAACCTAGTGAGGGGCTAATTTGAAAACCGGTCCTCGTGGGCAGGAGTCATTGCCATTATGTTACAGCCTTGGGCTCCTGGAAATGCAAGACAACCACAAAGAGTGGAAGGATTCAATCATGGCCTAGCTCTAGGGGGAAGGGTTGGTAGGAAATGGGAGCATCCCATGGCCAGCCAGGGATCCACATTATCTTAAAACAGCCTTTACAAGCTCCAACCGTTTTGCATGGAGTTCAAACACAAGTACAGGTGACTTTGCCTGCAGGCATCCTGCCCCAGTTCAGGGACACCCATGGGACAGGCTTTGACCTTCACCTTTGGTTGCATGCTTAGTGAAACGTAAAAGGTAAAGGGGCGGATTTTAAAAGGAGCGCGAATAGGCCTACTTTTGTTTGCGCTCAGGCGCAAACAAAAGTACACTGGATTTTAGTAGATACGCGCGGAGCCGCGCGTATCTACTAAAAAACCTGGATCGGCGCGCGCAAGGCTATCGATTTTGTATAGCCGGCGCGCACCGAGCCGCGCAGCCTACCCCCATTCCCTCCGAGGCCGCTCCAAAATCGGAGCGGCCTCGGAGGGAATCCTCTAACACCCTCCCCTCACCTTCCCCTCCCTTCCTCTACCTAACCCACCCACCCGGCCCTGTCTACACCCCCCCCTTACCTTTGTTGGGGGATTTACGCCTCCCAGAGGGAGGCGTAAATCCCCGCGCGCCAGCAGGCCTCCTGCGCGCAGGGATGCGACCTGGGGGCGGGTACGGAGGGTGCGGCCACGCCCCGGGCCATAGCCACGCCCCCGTACCCGCCCCAAAACGCTGCCAACACGCCCCAAAAAACGCCGCGACGACCGGGACCGCCCCCCCCCCCGACACGCCTCCCTCGGAGAACCCGGGACTTACGCAAGTCCCGGGGCTCTGCGCGCGCCGGTAGGCCTATGTAAAATAGGCCTACCGGTGCGCAGGGCCCTGCTCGCCTAAATCCGCCCGGTTTTGGGCGGATTTAGGCGAGCAGGGCTCTTAAACTCCGCCCCAAAGCGTGTTGTTCATGATAATGTGACCCTCCCCTGCCATCTGTGACATGAACAAACATGAGGGACAAAACATCTTCAGCATTTCCCTGTTCCTGCCCTCATCTTCTGTGTATCAGAGGCTTTCCAGCCCCCTCCCCGGGTAATTTTAACATTAGAAAGCAAACTTCACTCTTACAGCTAAATGACTTTATGGAGAGTACAGTTTTACTAGACTATAAATGCATATTTGTTATCTGATTCAGATTACCAAGTACCCAAGGAGCTCTACCTTGTCTTCAGAAAAAGTTAGCAAAATCATTAGTTGGAGCTTTTATTATTTTTGATAGCAACAGTATTTTTTGAGAAGGGGGAACATAAATAAATTGGAATGACCTGAGGTAGTACTCACCTGATCCGAGTGAGGGGTGAACAGTAGCTCTAGCGTGCAGGGTATGTTTCTGTATTGTGCTTGCAGGAATTCGTGCAGCCAGCATTTCAGGAGAGCTAACATGCCATTGACAAGTACAAGGCGGGCATATTCAGTGTCAGGTGGGCTAGGATGTAGTTTTCCTCTAATTCTGATGAGACCTGGCTTCTGTGGGGAGGCTGAGCAGCCTGGACTTTCCCAATGTAGGAGGAGGTTACTCACAAACCCAGCCATGGCCCTTCTCCCTACAAATCGGGCACACCACACCTTGCTGCCCTAAAATGAAGCCTCATTAGCTGTACCCTCCAAATCACTTAACCGCCTGCTGGAGAAAACAGGGTGAGGAGGCGGCAGTAGTATTGTCCGTGTCTGAGCACTTTTCAGGTTTTCCAGTAACGTACCTCTGTTTAGATGTATTGCTGTAGTTAATGCAGGATTTTGATGTGTGCTCTATGTATTTGATAATGAAGTTGTGTAATTATTTGAGGAAAAAAAACCCTGTTTGCTTTGTCACCTGTATCCTGTGTCTCATAAGATTCATTTAAAGTTAGGGAACCATTTCTACATCCTTCTACACTGCTGTGCTTTCCTGCTGTATATGTGGTGTGTCCCTGCCTTAGTTAAGATCAAGCTGGTGGAGATCCGATTTTCAAACACCTGTGGGCCAAAAGTAGTTACACGTTTAAAGCAAGAAATGCACATATTCTTTCAGGCCGAGCGCACCGTTTAGCCCCCGTTTGGACACGCTTTTTCCACAGTCGTATTACCGCTTATACGGTAAGGGGTAATAGCGCGTGGAAAAACACGCAGCCAACCCCCTGAAAACTACATGCAAATGCATGTTGATGAGCCTATGAATTAGTCGCCTGGGATACTGAAAGTAAAATGTGCGGTCAAACCACACATTTTACTCTCAGAAAGGGCAAGTGTTATGTTCAAACAACCGGGAAAAGTGTACAGAAAAGCACAAAAAACTGCTTTTCTGTACACCCTCCAATTTAATATCCTAGCGATATTAAGTCAGAGGAACCTAAATTTTAAACAGATGCCGGTAAAATAGAGCGTCGGTTGTCGGACCCGCTGATAGCCAGTTCTACTGCTAATAAGGAGTGGCTAGGGACGTGCTATTGTCCGTAGCCACTCCTTATTCACCCGACACCTCATTTCAATACAGAATCTCGAACTAAGAGCTGCCTGGGCACTCAACAAGCAGCACCCGCTCTCCCGCGATTTTTACAGTATGAGTTTTTTCAATGTGTTAAACCCCTCTTGCTTCAAGGCAGATACTACGTGGTTATCAAAAAACCCCCCTAGTGGTTAGAGCAGCAGGCTGTGAAGCAGAGAAAGCTGGATTTGTATCCCACTGCTGCTTCTCGTGAGCCACTGCCTAGGGAACAAACTGAAGATTGTGAGCCCTCTGGGGACAGAGAAATACTTGACAGTACCTGAATGTAATCCGCTTTGGAGTGACGAAAAGCAGAATATAAATCAAGTAAATAAAAATGCAAGGGGAGGTCCCCAGCTTTTCCCACCAGACCTGCTTTCACCTGGGCTCTTCCCAAGAGGAATGGAGAGAACCTGTGAGCTCTTGCAACTCAGGGGGGGGTTGACCACTTGTAACCCATCGTCTACAATACAAATTACTTATGATGGTGTTAAGTAGTGTCAACAGCTCATTTCAAGCCAAAAATACAAAGATTCCTCTTGTCCTTTTGGATTATATTTTTGTAGCCCTGTTTCAGATCTAAGGTGTTTGCACCCAGCCGTGGCTTAGAGGTGACGAATAGAGATGCAGAGGCTCTGGCAACCTACCAGACATGATGGAGACCTTAGCACAGTCTTCTCTTCCTCTTTGGGCTTATTGCTCCTGTGTTTCTCTCCCTCTCTGTTAACGTGGTAAAGCTGTGCATCTAATAACTTTTAGACAAGAGATTTACATGAGTGGAGCTTATTTTCCGTTTAGACATCTGCTGTTATCACTTAGCTCTTCCCTGTGACACCATTACTGTATTTGTGCAAAACTGTGAAATATTTGAATTAAAATATATTTTAAAATGATGTAAAAGTTCTTTCAGTATTAAATAGGGGCTGGTCTAGTGGCTGAGCAGCAGTGCCAGACCCTTGGTCCTGGACTGGAGACAGCATGCATGTGTGCGATTCCTACTCCAGAACCATCACAACAGCTCTACTAAGGAAAACTAAGATGGAAAGTTTACTACCCCATAGGCCAATTTCAATTAAGCTGAAAATTCAAAAGGGAGAAATCCCTGCCCCCCTCTTACCAACTGCCCTCTAGGACTGGGAGCCACAGGAAAGCAAAGTTGCTTACCTGTAACGGGTGTTCTCCCAGGACAGCAGGATGTTAGTCCTCACATATGGGTGACATCATCGGATAGAGCCTTATCACGGAACACTTTTCTCAAAGTTTCTAGAACTTTGGCACACTGAGCATGCCCAGCATGCCACTAATCCTGCATCCAGCAGGGGTCCCCCTTCAGTCTCGTTTGTAGCAAAAGGTACGAGCGAAAAATAAAAGTAAAACGTAAGCGAATCCAACTCTGCGGGGTGGTGGGCGGGTTTCCTGAGGACTATCCTGCTGACCTGGGAGAACACCTATTACAGGTAAGCAACTCTGCTTTCTCCCAGGACAAGCAGGATGGTAGTCCTCACCTATGGGTGAATAGCGAGCTACAGGATGCCTGAATAGAGGCAACCAAGCAGCACCCAATTATGTGCAACAGGCACAACAACAGGGGTGCTATTGGTTAGGAAGGCAGCCTGAACTTCACAATGGGTCGTAAGTAGGAAGTTGGGTTATTAAACTGGATACAAATTATGTAGTACAGACTGGTCAAAGACGGAATCTTGTCTGCCAGCCTTGTCGAGACAATAATGAGCTGCAAATGTATGGAGAGAACTCCATTTTGCAGCTCTACAGATGTCAGAAATAGGTACGGAACAGAGGTGCGCCACCGACGTTGTCATGGCTCTGACCGAATGTGCTTTCATGCGTCCCTGAGGCGGAAGGCCTGTTTGTTGGTAGCAGAAGGTAATACAGTCCACCAGCCAGGTGGACAGGGTCTGCTTGCCCACCATGACTCTCAGTTTGGTTTTATCAAAGGAGACAAAAAGTTCTGCGTTATTAGAGTTGGATCTGTGCCCAGGCGAATTGGTTTCTGGTCTGACGTCACGTAGGATGGAAAACCAAACTTGTCGCGGCCAGTACGGGCTATGAAGATCATTGTGCCCCGGTCTTGTCATAACTTCATGAGAGTCTTGCTGATAAGTGGAATAGGAGGGTATTTATATAGACCCGTTTTCCACGCGTGAGCGAAGGCATCCATCGGTGGTGACACGTGGCTGTGGTTAGCGAGTAGAATTGGTCTACTTTGCGGTTGTGAATTGATGCAAAGAGGTCTATGTACGGGCGACCCCACTGGTGGAAAATTCTGTTCACTACAATGGGATCCAGGGCCCATTTGTAGGGATGAAAGGTCCAGCTGCGACAGTCTGCCATCACATTGTCTACACCTGCCAGGTAGGTCGCTCTCAGCAGCATGGAATTGGAGAGCCCAGGCCCAGATCTGCGCCGCCTCATGGCATAGCAGATTAAGAACCTGTGCCCCCTTGGCTTGTTGAGATACCACATCGCTACCTGGCTGTCTGTTTGAATTAGGATTACCTTGTTGGATAAGCAATCCTGAAATTTGAATAGGGCATATTGTATCGCCAGGAGCTCCAGAAAATGTATATGGTGGTTTGCTTCTTCCCTGGTCCAGGTTCCCTGGGTTTGTAGTTCATTGACATGGGCTCCTCAACCCAGGTTGGAGGCATCTGTGGTCAATGTAATCTGAGGGGCTGGAGTTTGAAAGGGTAGTCATATTTGAAGATTGGACTCTTGTATCCACCAACCTAGTGAGAGGCAAAGCTAGTGAGTGGACAATCTGTGACAGAGGTTGATGTGACTGGGACCACTGGGACTTTAAAGTCCATTGTGTTACTCTCATGGCTAATCAAGTCATTGGGGTAACGTGAACTGTAGATTCCATGTGTCCTAAGCAAGGTGAGCAGGTGACGAGCTGTAGTGGTTTTGCGAGTCTGTACTGCTTTGGCCAAGGTTGATAGTGTGCGTGCTCGGTCTTTTGGGAGGAATGCTCTGGCATGAATGTTTAGATCTGCTCCGATGAACGAGAGGGTGCGTGACAGTCAGATGTGATTTGGGATAGTTTATGAGAAACCCCAAGGACTGTAGCAGTTGTATGGTAAGATGGAGGGATTGAAGGACTACCTCCTTGGATGGACCTCTAAGTAGCCAATAGTCTAGATACGGATGCGCTGTCTTAGGTAAGTTGCTACTACTGCCAGACATTTCGTGAATACTCGGGGTGCCGACACCAGGCTGAACGGTAGCACTCAGTATTAGAAATGCCTTTGACCTACTATGAATCTGACATCTTCGATGATGGGATATGGCTATATGGGAATAAGCCTCTTGAAGATCTATAGAGCAGAGTCAATCTCCCTTTTGCTGGTGAGGGAGCATGGTGCCCAAGGTAACCAGCCTGAACTTTTCCTTGTAGAGATGTTTGTTTAGGGCGCGGAGGTCCAGTATAGGACGTATGCCACCGGACTTTTTTGGAATCAGAAAATATCGAGAGTAGAACCCTTTTCCTCGCTGCAGTCGGGAAACCGGTTCCACGGCATTGGACTGCAGGAGGATTGAGTCCTCTGCCTTGAGAAGTGGTCAGTTAGACTCCACACCGGACGCGATGGAGTCCAGTGGTAGTGTAAGGAAATTTAGATGGTAACCATGGGCTAACTAATAGAAAGGACCCATTGGTCATTTGTGATTGTGTGCTATTTGTTGGCAAAGTGGCACAGGCAGCCCCCCCCCCCCCCCACAGGAAAGATGGTGGTGGGGGGGGGGAGAAGGTTGACTGCTGCTCTCTAGAAGGAAGTCAAAACGCCGAAGCAGGACCAGTCTGAGGAGCTAGTTGGGCTATTGGGGGCCTGTGCTGACAAGGCTCACCTCTGTGAGAAGCTCTGGTCAGTCTAGCCCAGGATAGTGGATGGTAATACCTACATGGTTTATAGGTTAGCCTTCTAGGTTCTCATCTAAATGTTCTTTTGGTGGTAGACGAGACGTGCGAGGGGTCAGTGGACAGTTGGCACAAGGTTTTGTGGTGGTCTTTGTTGTGCTACTGGCTCCTGAATTTTTTCACCAAACAAGTTGTCCCCTGTGCATGAAAGGTCTGCTAACCTGTCTTGGACTTCTTGGCGTAAGTCAGAGGATTTGAGCCATGCCCAACGTCTGGCGCTTATTCCTGCCGCTGACACTCTGGAGGCGGTGCCAAAGATGTCAGAGCTGCTCTTACCTCGTGTTTGCCAGCATTGAGTCCCTTCTGGAGGATGGTAGACAATCCTTCCTGAAATTCTTCAGGCAGGGTTTCAGTGAAGCCTTGGACTTGTTTCCAGAGATTCCTGGTGTATTGCGTCATGTATAGCTGATAGGCTGCTATACGTGCCATCAGCAGAGATCCCTGGAAAAAACTCTTCGGCCGAAGGCGTTCAAGGACTTCTGCTCTTTGCCAGGAGGGGCAGAAGAATGAGGCCGGGATTTCTTAGCCTTGCTCTGGGCGGATTCTACCACTATTGAGTGGTGGGGTAGCTGGCTCTTTTGAAAACCCGGAACTGACTGCACAAGGTATGTAGTGTCGGGTTTTTTGTTGACTGGTGGCACTGTGCCAGGGTGTTCCCAGGTACAGTGTAAGAGGTCAAGCAGGACTTCATGGACTGGAATTACCATTACCTCTTTGGGCCAACCCCAAGATCCACTAAAGTAGGTAAATATACCAAAGACATTCAACAACCCACATTCACAATTTTTTCACATATTTTTTCTTTTTTTTTTTTTTATGTATACTTGCCCCTTAAAAATCCCAAAATCTGAGTAAAATAATTTTTACTAATTTTTCTTTAAGACAAAAATTTTTATATAAAAAATTTGTTAAGAGGAAAGTGGTTGTTTCATAAACTTTTAAGCATACCATCCAGGTTACCCTTATTATTTTTAATCACGAACAAACCACTGTCCCCCTATGAATTGTTAATTATTTATTCAAACATTTTTTCTTATTTATAATAATTTAAAAAATTGTCAAAAATGAATTTGTCAAAAATGGAAACAGTCCACCAAAAAGTGGACTGTTCCCTTATCACATTTTTGGGGGGGAGAAGAGGAAGGTTTCATACAATTTCATATCATCACATCCAGCAATGTATGGCAATTTTTAATCATAAACCGACCTCCTCCAACCCGTGAATATTTTTTTGTTATTTTTAAGCGTGATTAAATTTAATGAATAGTGACTTAAAACCTTTTTCTTTGAAATTATTTCCACCCACAATTAGGCTTTTTTTGAACTTCTTCAGGAAACACCAAACAATTCTCAATAACACCGACACATAATTGTTCACATATACGATCTTATTGTAGGGAACTTCCCTATAACTTATCTGTATACTCTCAAGATTTAAAGTCCATGTCCATATCCCGACAAGGCCTCGTTTCGAATCATAGATTCTTCATCAGGGGACAGTACTTTTAATCCGAGGTTTTGAAAATGTTCAGCGTTTTCACCCGCTTTAAACCGCCAAGTTAATGGTCGCCATTTTAATTTAAAAGCCCAGGCCGGCATTGATCTTTTATTCACGCAACGCCACTTCAAATTCAACGAATCATAAGCGCTAAACAGCGTCATCACGTAGGTTGTACAAATACACTCTAGAAAGTTTGCCATCTCCAATACCACCCAGATTCCAGAATATCATAGAGGTATAAGGAAGAATATCAATTCTTTAACATCATCTTAAATCAAGGTATTCCATTCCAAATCCTCATTTAATCCCCTCGGGGATTGTGTGCCCAAAGTAAAAATCCAATAGGCTTCCCTTAAATCCAACAAATGCTTGCGATCACCACCTCGTGAAGAGGTAATTACTTGGTCTATGATGGTCCATTTTATTTGTGCAAATGAATGCTCATTTTGAACACAATGTACAACTATAGGGGCGGTTAAAGTCCGCGTTTGTAATTGAGATTTGTGCTTATTTAATCTAATCTTCATGTTTCAAGTCGTTCTTCCAATATATACTTTAGGACAACTGCACAATAAAGCATATATCACATAACTGGAATTGCAAGTCGTGTGTGTTTTCCTCCTGATTTTGTAACCAGATACTGGATCCTGCCACTCATGCCCCTCTATACAAGTATCACAGAGACTGCACTGATGACATTTAAAATGTCCAACTATATCTTGGTTCAGTGGTGTGCGTGACTGTGCATGTACTAAATAATCCCTGATATTGCTACCCCTAGAGGTAACAATTAATGGGGGTTCTTGAAACACATGAATGCTTAATATATGCCAATGAGTTCTGATAGCCTTAGCAATCGCTTGGAACACTGTGGTTTGTTTCAAAACAAACTAAATTAGGTTCTTGTTTTTTTGGTCTGTAGGACAACAATGCTTGTCTGTCAGAATATTTTGCCCTTTTATAAGCCCATTTAACAATTTTCTGCGGATATCCACGTGATAAAAATCTCTCTTAATTTAACTGCTTGTATTTCATATTCTGAAACCGTGGAACAGATTCTCCGTATCCGAAAAAATTGGCTGGTGTGCAACCCACACTTAAAAGAATAAGCATGGTGGCTATGAAACATAAGCAGATTATTCTGATCAGATGGTTTCCTGAATACAGTAGTGGTTAATGTCTCTTCGTGGCGAGTCACTGAAACATCCATGGTGTTATCTGACCATTGAGAAGTAAATTGAAGATTCTGATTTAATGTATTGATCCATTCACAAAACATTTTCAATCGGTCCTCAGACCCCTTCCAAATAAAGAAAATGTCGTCAATATAACTGCTCCATATTATAATTTCTTGCCACCAATCTGAAGTGTAAATCAGTTCTTTTTCAAATTTTGCCATGTATAGATTGGCTGTGGTAGGTGCCAATGGAGAACACATTGGTATCCCATGGGTTTGCAAATATAAAGTTGACTCAAACAGAAAATAATTCTTAGTAAGAATCAATTCTGCTAATTGCATAATAAATGGAATGGATATTCTCTGCATCGTATGATGACTAACTACAGTATCGTATATCACATCCAATGCTTCATCATGAGGGATGTTGGTATATAATGACGACGCATCCATTGTGGTAAACCAATAAGAAACCAATGGATCCAATTTAATCTGTTGAATCTGTTGCAAAAAATGAATGGTGTCTCTAGTGTATGATGGCATCTCCTGTACTTGTGGTTGAAGTATACGATCTAAAAATATCGCAGGAGCTTCAAGAACAGCACCATTTAAAGATACTATAGGTCTTAACGGCGGATTCGTCATATTTTTGTGAATTTTAGGAAGAGAATATATCACAGGAATCCTAGGATTGGAAACTTTAAGAAAATTATGCTCTTTATCAGTTAAACCCAAAGTCACTTCAACCAAAGATGTAATTTGTTTACTCAAACCATCAGTTGGATCTTCTGATAATATATAATAATATTTCTGGTCATTTAAATGTTGATACATTGCCATATAATTTTTCTTATCTTGTAACACGATGGCACCGCCTTTATCGTCAGGTTTTATTATTACATCATTGACTTGTGACAAAGATTTCAACGCGGATCATGATATTATGGTTAACCGTATCAAACGCAGCCGACAAATCGAGCATTAGTAAGAATCTTTGTCCTGGATCGAATCCCCTCAGAACCGTATCAATATGCTCCAGATGTTCATTCAGCTGCTTCAGTATAACTTTTTCTATTAATTTCGCAATACATGGTAAGACTGATATCGGTCTATAATTATTTAAACTTTTATTATCCAGGTTATTCTTTTTCAAAATCGGTTTAATAATTGCATGTTTTAATTGTTCCGGTATTGTGCCTTCTGCAAGGGATTTATTAATAATCAGAGTCAAGGTGGGGTGACTGTCTGAACTAATTGTTTTAAAGTTTGTACTGGAATTGCAAGAATTCTGTCATTGACATTTGCTTCTACATTTTGCCTGGTACTGTCAGGCTGTCAATAGTTTCCAGAATTACCTGTGAAGCCCTTTTTAAACATACCCTCTAGGCCTTAGGTATAATGGCAGATTTTAATGATAGGTTACAGACTACCAGTAGCTGGGTTCCTTAAAAACACTGGGGTAAGTAGCATTTGGTCTTGCCAATTTGCTATTAGACTGCCAATTTCAGCTAGCACCCCTTCCAGTTTTGCATTGATGTGCATCAGTTCCTCTCGGTCATCACCTAGAAAGTATGCTTCCAGCATGGCTATCTCCCCATCTCCTCTGCAGTTTAGTTTTTCTCCCCAAATGCCCGTTTGTCCCTTTTGTAACCCTTACCTGTAATTTTGCAGCCCATCTCTTATTTTATTAGCTTTTCAATGCAATGGTATTCAAGTATGGAAAAAAATGCATAATGATGAGCCAAATATAGGATTTTCATGAAACAAGTTGCTATAACTTACTAATGGCACAGCAGGAGGCATGGACACTTTTTGACCACTCTTACCTTGCTTTATCCAGCTCCAGTTTATCTCATCAAGCTACGTGATGCAGAGAATCTGGTGCTTCTCACTCAATATTTTATTCACTTGTCAATTAGAGCAAATAAACAGCTCATCGATTTCAGCAATTAAAATACCAATAAGAGAGCTCCAAGGAGGCAAGCACTGGACTTTTCCTGCTGTTTCAGCATTCACAAATGGGGCCTCACAATTGAGTGCTATTCATTTTTTGATAAAACAGAGTTGATTCTTACTAAAAATAAACATTTGTTATATTTTTCTAAATTGAATGCTAGGAACTTTTGCAGGTCATCTCTTACCTCATTCAACAGTACAGAGTAATGTAATATTGCAGTTTCTGACTACTGAGAAGGTATCAGAATATTTGAGGGGCAGCGTGCCTTGACATGTTACAGGAGATTTTGGGGAAAGACTGGAGAAATAGCCTATTTTCTGTTACTATCTTAAGGCCTGATTCATCAAGGTCTTTTCCCATAAGAGATGGCCGGACCCCTTTGAAACTTACTTCCTGCTCACTGAAGACAAATTATACATTAGCAGCTAGGCCTTCATTTCTTGACAAATTAGCTTGGATTTCTCAGGCAGCAGACAACCCTGAAACAATAAGCAGTCCTATCTCATCTTGCATAGTTTAATATGCAGGTCTTCACAATCTCTGCGGGGGATTTCCACACCGTGTAAGGATGCAGCCAGAACCTACATATTGAAGTCAAAAGAAAAAAAATGCTAGAGCCAGCTCTGAATTTGTGATCAATGTTCTGTGACTGGCCAAGATACACACAGTTTAATAAAATGGAGCGCGTGGGTGTTGGACAAGCATCCAGTGCAAACACTAAAGCACATTGCTCTACCCTGCAATTTCATGCACACAAATCCCACATTTTCCTTTCAATGACTGAACAGTGCAGCTCAATGTGTCAACAACCAGTAATGAGTCTTTCCATATTTTATTGGGTAAATGATTTAAAAGGTAATAACAATAGTGTTAAAACTACTACAATATCTTCCACAGCCATATCTCACAGACTCACAGATTACCTTCTATGCATTTTTTTTTCCCTTTTCCTTGTTAGTCTTATCATAATAAAATGCCCATTTCAACAGTTTCTTCAGACTAAGAGCAGTTAAACGTGGAAGGAAGAAGGGACCTAGTTATAGTAAGAGGGGGGCAGGTGGTGAAAGGATGGGGGTATTCGGGGGGGGGGGGGGGGGAGGGAGGGGGGTAATTTGTGAAGCCATTATTGTACTCAATCAAGTTTCTAAGAAAGAAGAAAAAAACTCAGGCAATACAAGCTACGCCAGGCAGCTGCACGCCCATAATATTAATCACCATTGCATTGCACGCATCTCATTATGCTGGTGACTGATTCAAAGTAATTCTTTGTCTGTAACATATAAAACACTAAAATAACTTAGAAACTAGATCCACATATTTTGAAAAGAATCAACTTTGATATACAAAAACAGTCATATAGGTTGTTACAAAAGTTTGTTTTCTCAGTGCGTTTGTACCCCAGGTCAATTACTGGGCCCAGCACAAAGTAAGGTTTTTTTTTTTTTTCTTTTTTTTTTTTTTCTGAAACTGTAATAAAAAAAAAACCCAAGAAAAACACATCTTTGTATATAAAGAATCATTGCTGGTCTTAAGAATGAATGTAACAAGAAACCCTTAAATCTGAGAGGCACACATTAGGGTTTCAGCTTTAAAAAAATAAAGGAAAAAAAAAAAAGATTACCGGTTTATTTAAATGGAGGATGTACTCATTCAGACTCCTCAAACTTAATTCATTTAACATCACTAGCAAAAAAATCAGTTAGAAACTGTACAAAAATAATAAAAAAAAGTTAACACATGTCTTCCTGCAGGAGTTTTTGTAAGGACCGGAAGGCAGGCTTTTCGGAGCAGCATTTGTGCATGGCTAGAGGCTTCTTTGGTAGGATCGAACACACACAAGAGATGTAACTTACTCCAAGACAACGGTTTCAGAAACCTGCACATACCAGGACAAGTAAAGGGGGGATCATACAGAACCTTCAGGCGTGCTAAAGTGTGCAAAATTCAGGAAAAGAAACCCTAACACTTCATGTGCCTTTCGGCCAGAGGACCAAACTGATCATTTTTTCCATTTGTAATAGAGCTATTAGTATAGCGTAATCTAATGCACTTAGGGACTGCTGAAACACAACAGCAATACTTGAAGAAACAATCAGGTCGCGGGTCCAATCTGTCAAGTTAGGAGTAGATTCTTAGAATAAAACTTCAACTGAAAAAAAACTAACCCTTAAAATAAATGAAAATGATGCAGCATTTGCCATTTAAAACAAAGCTAAAACAAGAAAAGAGATCCATGTTGAGCACTACAGGATATAAAAACTAACTAGTATATGCCTTACTAAAAAATAAAACCAATAAAAGCTGGATCTTTTAATACTGAAATCTGTGCTACTTATTAAGATGAGCAGTGTTCCTGATCTGACATTGCAGGTAAATTAGACCATGCAACGTACACATATATTGCTGTGTGCAACTTGTCACGCTTGCACAAATAAACGCATAATTGATTTCATAATTTAAAAAACATTTGCATAAAGAATTTTTTTTTTTTTTTTTTTTTTTTTGCTTGAAAGCAATCCTTCTGGTATACTCAGATTTGGGTCCTGTAGGCTCTGGCATAAGTTCATTATAAGCACACCCGTTGAGGTTTGTATAATGCCCTTTTGAACTATATATTTTTAATCAACAGCTATTGAAAGATTGAGACAAATGCACTGTGCATTATGCTGTATACAAAAGGAAACAAGATTTATCCTTTTTTACTCCCTAGCCATGGAGGGAAGTATTGCTGACCTTGTCCTTTCAAACCTGCAGGATTGTTATTTCATCAGTATATCATTATTACACTGGTAAGAAACATCTGTATAACATCTGCATATATCAAGGATTTTTATAAAATCTGATATGATTCTAGAGTCCGCATGACCAGTCACGTGACCTGCAAGGATAATTAGCACCTTTAAATATATATTTTTTTTCTTTTAAAAAAATTCTAAGAACGAGCTTGTTTGGTAGAACAAGCACATTATAACGAGATGATGGATAAGATGTTTGTTTTTTTTCAAGACAATATTGGTAAAAATTGATTTTTTTGCAGCAGACAAAATATGCAGTTTGTGCTCAGTTTCCCTGTAAGGGCAAGAAAAGTTCCCAGGCAGATAAAAATGCTCTACTTTTGCAATGTTTACACGCTGGCCACATCACTCAGGAACATCGTGAAGACGACACAGGGAGACTTGGTCACCCGAGATGCCTTCTACGCAACAAGGTCCACAATCCTCCTCCTCTTGGATTTGCATTTTGTGACCACTTTGGCATCTGCTTGGCTGCTCAATTTTCAGGCCCTTAATTTTGCTTTAAATTAAGGCATCACAACTTAAAAAGTTATTTGGACTGCACATGCTGTGGATGAAAGAATCCCAAGACCTTCGTCAGAACCATCATACACCTAAAGTAGCAAAAACAAAAAACAAACAAAAAAAAAAGAGCAGCAGACAATTTATACCATTATTCTCAACAAAAACAAAAAGATAGCAGTCTCTCTCAGCAGCCTGTGATGTCGTAACCAGTCTCAGAACAGGCTTGATGCAAGGCAGCCTAGCGCTGGAGTACATGTATGCTTCTGACATGGCAGTCTTCAAGACCTGCCAGTCTAAACAGATCTCCATTACCCCAGAGCTGTAGGATGACCACCACAACAAACTCCGGTTCCTTTATAGAAGAGAAAACATTCTTACTTTGAAGTACGCTCTGCCACAAAGCCCAGCTCTCCAGAACTGCACCGTATTGGAACTGGTCATAGGTGAAATAGGACATGGCACGTCTGTTCCTCTATTGTTCTACAAAACAGCAGTTAACGATTTCTCTTGCTGGCTCCTACAGATAGTAAAATCTGAAAGAATCTCTTTGCGGATAGGGTCTTCCAGGCGGCTTTTATGCAACAGTTTCCCAAAGAGAAACTGTATGGGAAAAGGCAGCTGAACGTGCTGCCCCTACACAATGACAGTTTATGACCTGGGAAAAAAAATCACAATGAACATGAAAAGACCCAAAAGAAAGCTAAAATGTATCCAACAAATCTTGAGTTTCAAAATCAAAACTAAGAATCTATCCCATTATTCAGCATGCTCCATGGAGAGTCTTCAAATTACTTGAATTACTTCTTGCAAACTCTAAATTAAAAGCAGTTCAACAGCCTTTTTTGGTTCTACTGAAATTCGATGCTGCAAATATATGGCTATGCACCTTTGGAAAAGAAGAAAACACACATTATTTCAAGTCCTAAGCAAAGGTTTTACACCTTGTAAGCACCAAATTCTTCCTTCATCCCTCCAACTAGTGATGCACTGAGCCCCGCAGGTTTCAACTGGCACCAGTCAGAAACCTGATCATGTTGGTAAGAAGTACAGCTGGAAAAGAAGCTTCCAGGTATTCCTCTAAATTATTTCACCCCTCCCTCTCTCACAGGCTGCAAAAAGTAAAACTTTACTTTTGTTAAGCCGCTGCATTCATTTGCTTTATGAATCTAGGGCAATAAGCTTTATTCACTAACAGAACTGTGAAACCAATTTCTATCCAGGTGCAAGCTGAAAAACGCAGTCCGTCTATGAATTACAAAGCGATTTGTATCTAAAGTGCTCTTTAATAGCACTTTATAATCATCTCAGACTTCTCCTGTTCTGCAAAGCCTTCTCTTGTCCTTTGGGGGAGGGGGCAGCCTGGGAATGGCAGGAGGCAGGCGCGGAGGGCTTGCTGCATCTCTGCAGTGCTTTAAGGACAGCAGCACCTCGGAAGGGGTGCTTTTGCATACGTGGGGCAGAGAGCAGCTTGCCAGAGCGCACTACCTTGAGAAGGGCATGTTTTCTGCTGATGCTGGTGCCTTCTCAGATCCTGCCAGCCTCTCAGTCGCGTGACCCACTCATGTGCTTAGTGAATCTGGGAGAGGAAATGAAAAATACATAGGGGAACATGGCTCCCAAGCTGAAAGGGGTGGGGAGAAATCCCGAGGACCTCATTCAGATGATATTTTTGCCTCACCGAGAGGACTCCTTTGGTTGGTTGCATTAACACGGTAAAGTCCACTCTTAAATGCCTTGGGGCCCACCCTACAGTACAAAACCAACAAGACAGCTTTATTCTGGGGATGTGGTTCCATGACAAACGTGATACCTGTCCTTTGCTGTGTTTTAGCATTATTACAATCGAGAGGCAATGCAACAGCCAGAAACACCTTGCCTCAAGAAGAAAATAAATCCTTAATTCTTAACCCTTAAACCTTATCTAAACTCTTCCTTCCATCCACAGCAAACCCTGATTGATAAAGTTCAATGGTAACGAAACAGAAACTGAAGTAGAAAAAAAAAAAAGGGTTGTAATATGCTGCAAAAAAATGTTTTCAGTAACTGAAAATTGTAAAAGCAGAACTATGGCGGTCTTCATAATAATGCAGCTTTCCCACCCGTTGCCCCGATGAGCTCCACCAAGGCAACGGAAGCTATCATCATAATATGGTACAGTAGTAGAGATAGCTAGACCAGGAGGGGGCCGGGTCTCCTGGGAAGAGGTCAAGTGACTGGTCATGCGGCTCGCTGTCAGGAATAATGGTTGTACGGTGGAAGGGGGTGCCCAATGCCATTTTGGAAGTGATGATGCTGGCGGTGGGCAAGGTATTCCGCGTAGCTCATGGTCATTTTCTCACTACGGTACCTGAAGGAAAAGTGGCAGAGAGAGAGAAAAAAAATGGTTTACACCTTTCAAAGATCCGCAATAAATGTTTTATCATGTGTACGGAGACATTTCATGCTTGCTTAAGCTAAAGACCTTGTTCTTTTGACATTCTGCACTGTACAAACCCAATCATTTGCACACAAGCAGTGCATGAATGAAATAAACATTGATTTTTTTCAATACTGAATATCGTGAAACGGTTTAGGGTTTAGCTGCTACCATCCACAGCTGCTTTATTTCTGCAGCAGAATATTCATCAAACAGCAGGGAACGAACATAAGAAGTTAAAGGCATGAGGTGCATAAAGAACGCAAGTAATGCCAGAGCTCCTGAATGCCTTCTTTTCATTCACGCCGTCCCACAATTTTTGGGAAATGTCATTTGATGGTGACAAGGGGAGTTTCTGCCTAGGTTTGCTCTGAATGGCACACAGCCAGCCTCTGAGCTCGGCATACAAAATCCTCTGCTAATCTGAAATGAAACTTGCGCCGTCTCTGACTGCAGGTCAATCCTCCCGAAACCAAAGTAATGCATCTCCCCCTAAAGGAGAAGCTAAAATTAAATGAGGGATTCCATAACTTTTCTGACTTTGCTTAAGACCCAGCCACTCTATACTGGAGGGCACAGTGGTGTCATGAGCACTGTCAAGGCAGGAGGATTTAACCTCCTGCAAGCAAAAAAAAACCAATATAGTATAGGTTTTTTTTAAAACTTTTCCCTACACAATTTCTAAGCCATAAGAAAACTGATTTACCTGGAGATACACTCAGCCTGCAGCATTCCTCAGGCTGGCCCTTGTGATATTCAGATCTGACCTGACTAATTTACACCTGTGCATTTTTGTTTTAAACACAGCTCCCTGAAATCTATAGTCAGTCTTTATGTTCCTCCCCTCCATGAAGTGAGCTGAAGCACAATGCAGACCTGACCCATTGCACCTGATCCTAAAACGTCGGGGGAAGTGTTTATATAATCGCAGAATTAAAGCAAGCTCTGGATTTGCTGGAGTGAAACAAATAAAAGCATAAGGAAAATGAAGAATGCATTTCCTGAATAGTCATTAATACTTTAGCCATTTTTTGTGCCTATTCAGTTCTCAGTATCTGACATTGAGAGGGTTGCTCAGCAGACAGGAATATATGGCATTTGTTTTTGACAGAGCAGGGAGGATTATTCAATTCCAACACAATGCAACTTGTGAAAAAAAAGGTGACAAAGTATAGATAAATATGTTGATACCTGGTCAGTTTTATAGTTTTCCTAAACTCATTAGTGATTGGAGCTTTGTATCCTCCTTTCCTCAATAAGGAATCTATGGTCTGAATGTGGTCCCAGCCTGTGAAAGTGAAATTAAAGAAAAGATTAGTGAACAAATGAACCTCGTCTATGATAAAATACATTAAACTGAAACATTTGTCAACCGCACTGATGTCCATTCTCCAAACCCCAAGTTTCCTACTTTCAAGAAGTCGTTCTAAGTCCGCATGGGAGTTCCCACCACTGGCTCCATGCGTGTCTTCCAGATGAGCTTCAACTCGAAGGGGAAAAGGGTGGGATTGTGTGGCTGATTTGTCCTATCTCTGGAGAACACCCGTTACAGGCGAGTGCTTTCTCCACAGACAAGCAGAAACAAATACAGCCATGCAAGTGAAAACTCCCAAACTGGAGGTTGCGTCAAAAACATTGTATAGGCAGGAGGCAAGATGGCAGCATGAGACCAGGGTAAGAACTGCTCTGTCCTTTTTCCTTTGCACTCAATTTTCTTTGGAGATGTCATCTAATAGGAAAGGGGAGGTATGGGTTTTCCCTCCTGATGTACCTCTCCTACCCTGGCAGCAGTTTATACCATCCTTTTTACCATGTTCGGCAGAGCAATGGGGACCGTTGGCTCTGTGGTGAGTTTGGGCGAAGGAATGTTTGACTCACTGGGAGAAGTTTCTCTCAGTCCCCCAGATCTTCGCATTCTGCCAGCCAAGAGATCTGCCCTCCCCACTGCCATTGTGGTGCTTCAGGATGACGTCCGTTTTGCGCCTGCGATGGGGGGTGGGGGGGGAGAAGAGCAGCCCTTACCATCATCGCTGCTGGAAGACTCGGGAGGTCTACGTTTTGACGCTTGCCTGGCTTCTTCCTCCCCTGTTGTGGATAGGGGAGAGCAGACAGTCATCTGTCTTAGCACTGGTCAGTACTGCAGGTCTGGCACACCATGAGTCCCCCTTGAGTCATTACCCTTTCCAGGTAAGCCGGCGGTGGTCACTTTAGATGACCACCGCCACCCCGCCACCCCATTCATTTGTATTCATATGTTACAATGTTTTTTACTTCAATAGTTTAATCAATTGTTATCTTGTTCAATGTAAAATAGGGCAGATCTCGCCCTATTCAACCTGTTACCTGGAAACCGATGTGATATCTCGATCGAATGTCGGTATACAAAAGAAATAAATAATAATAATAATAATATTTGGGACTTGGTTACAGGCTTTAGAAGTTCTCTGAAGGATTATAATGCAAAGATTGCTTGTCTAACACGGTGGACAGTATGGAAAACAACTTTGATTTTCAGCTTAGGAAAATGAAGTCCAAGATTCTGACTACTGAAACTGCATTGGAAATATTCAAACTTTTAACTTTTCTGTTGCTAAGGATCGGAACAACCTTTCTCGTAGAACTGAACTTCTTGAAAATCACATTAGGAATTTGAACTTGCGATTTTTGAATTTTCCTAGGGTGGTGGGAGAGAAGAGCAAGTTTGCTTACCGTAAATGGTGTTTTCCATAGATAGCAGATGAATTAAGCCATGCTGTCTGGGTACGTCTTCCGTGCCACTAGGTGGCGGAGCTCTCCAAGTCTCTCAAAGTCTTACAGCTAGATGCTCCCTCCTGTATCCTGATAGGATTATCTTAGGCTCCTCAGTCAGTATCAAAGCGTTCGTTAGGTATGCTAGAACTGTCCGGGGAGGTGGGTGGGTCAGCATGGCTAATTCATCTGCTATCTACGGAACTTGCTCTTTTCAAGTAGATAAGCAGCTGAATTAGCCATGCTGTCTGGGAGTCTCCAGCTGACGTATTCAGCAGGTAAGGAATTTTACTTTGTTTTTTTGGGGTTTTTTGCACAATACGAGAAAACATAGCGGACAGTTCCCATGAAGGCTGTAATTATATGGAATCTGTGCTCTTTTGTAGGATAGTCTGCCCCACGAGGGCATCATTCGCCATTTGTCTAAACCAGTGGTCCCCAACCCTGTCCTGGGGGCCCACCAGCCAGTCGGGTTTTCAGGATATCCACAATGAATATGCATGAGAGAAAATTTGCATGTTATGGAGGCAGTGCATACAAATTTTCTCTCATGCATATTCATTGTGGATATCTTGAAAACCCAACTGGTTGGTGGGCCCCCAGGACAGGGTTGGGGACCACTAGTCTAAACAATAGTGGGATATGAATGTGTGATGCGATGACCATGTCGCCGCTTTACAGATGTCTATGATAGGTACTTGATGTAGAGAGGCGATCGAGGCTGCCATGGCACACACCTGATGCGAAAGAGATAGCGATCTTTGTTCATAACAAAACTTTACATAGTTGGATATCCATGTGGATAAAGTTCTTTTTGTCACTGGACGCCCCTGTGCGTTTGGATTGAATGAAAGAAAGAGTTGTGAAGGGTGATTGGGTGAAAGCGTGTGTTTTATGTAGTACGCTAGTGCACGTTAGTAATCCAAGGTGTGTAACTTTTTCTCATTAGGATTAGCATAAGGTCTTGGATGGAACATGGGTAAGGTGATGGTCTGGTTAATGTGGAAACTAGAGATCACCTTTGGCAGAAATTTTAGGGTGAGTGCGCAGGGTCACGTTGTCATGGTGAAAATGCAGATAAGGAGGGTAGTGAACCAAAGCTTGTAACTTACTAACTCTCCTTGTGGAAGTTAAAGCAACCAGGAAAAGCACCTTCCATGAGAGGTAGCGAAGGTGACAAGTCTCCAAAGGTTCAAAGGGCGAAAGCATCAGCTGTTCGAGAACAATATTAACGTCCCGTGGTACCGGTGGTTTACATACAGGTGGATGGAGGTGTAATACTCCTTTCATAAATCTAGATACTAAGGTATGACATGAAATAGGTTCTCCATCTAGAGGTGTGTGATAAGCGGCTATAGCGCTTAAATGTACTTGTAGCGAGGAGGTAACAAGGCCCTAGATATAAAGCAGATGGAGATATATGAGAGAAGCTATTCAGGCGGGCAAGTTAATGAGACAATACCCAATGATCTACACCAGGAAGTGTAGCACAACCACTTTCTCTGGTAATTTAGCCTGGTTGACATTTTCCTGGAGGACAACAATATGTCTTGAAGGGTAGGAGAAATGCTTGAGCACTGGTAAGCGAGCCTTTCAAGCTCCATGCCGTGAGGTATAGGGAGGAGAGAAGAGGATGTGGTAGCATTCCCTTGTCCTGGGTGAGAAGGTGTGGACTGTCACCCAGGGGAATTGGTTTGTGGATTGATAGTCGTAGCAGGTAACTGTACCATGGTTGTCGTGGCTATGCTGGCGCGATTAGGATCAGATCCGCTTGGTCCTCGATGCATCTCTGGATTGTGCGAGAGATGAGTGGTATCGGAGGAAATGCATAGAGTAGGTTGTGTGACCAATCGATGAGAAAAGCGTCTGGAGCTAGTCTGAGAGGGCTCGGGTAAACCGAGCAAAAGTTCTCTAGTTTCCTGTTGCTCTCTGTTGCAAACAGATCGACTGCAGGGAGACCCCATGTTGCGAAAATGTCTTGAATTACCTCTGGATTCAGTTCCCATTCGTGTGGATGAAAAATTCTGCTGAGCTTGTCCGCTCTGGAATTGTGAATCCCTGGCAGATAAGTTTGCTGTAGTGAGATGGATCTTTGGTGAGTCCACTCTAGTATTTGAACTGCCTCCTTGCAGAGGTTCCATGAACCGGACCCTCCTTTGTTTATATAGAACATGGCCACTTGGTTGTCTGTATGTACCATGACTATTCCTTTAAGGGAATTCTCTAAGGCTCGAAGGGCATTTTCCACCACTTTGAGCTCCAGAAGGTTGATATGTATTGCACGTTCATTCGAGGTCTATAGACCTTGTGTTTGGAATGTTTCCAGATGAGCTCCCCATCCTCTGGGAGATGCATCTGTGGTATCACCTGATGTCGAAGGGGTCTCAGTGGGGAACCTGTTGAAAGCGTTAGTGGGAGCAACCACCATTGTAGGTCCCACTTCAAGCTGTTGGTCAAGGAAACAGGTGTTGACAATGGTTGGAGATATTGAGTCCATTGGAGTTTTAGACCCCATTGTAGACGGCACATATGAAGGCGTGTGTGTGGAACCACATAAATGGCTGCTGCCATGTGTCCCTGAACAGTGAGGACTTGTCGAGCTGGTACTGTTGTACTGTGAAGTAGAGTTGTAGATGGTGTAGAGCGCGCTAATGCTCTCGGGTAAGGTAGGAAAGCCTCGTCTTGGATCATATCGATACAGGCTCCTATGAATTGTAAAGTCTGAGTGGGCTCCAGCTTCGACTTCTCGTAATTGATCAGAAGTCTTAGATTGTCTAGGCAAGAAATTGTTCGTAGAAGATTCGTCCGTAGTAGCACTGGATTGGATGCTACTAGGAGCTAATCGTCTAGATAGGGGAATATCTGCACCCTCTGTGGACGAAGGTGTGCCACCGCCACTGCCATGCATTTGGTGAAAACCCTTGTACTGGAAATGATGGCTGTCCACCTGGAAACAAAGGTAACACCAGGAACTGGGGTGCAGTGGTATGTGAGCATAGGCATTTTTCAAGTCCAGTGAGCACATCCAGATCCCGGGTTGAAGAAATGGAAGAATGGACTTGAGAGAAGACATTTTGAATTTCTTCTTGTGGAGGTGTTTGTTGAGGGAACATAGGTCCAGAATTGGACGTAAGCCTCCTGATTTCTTGGGAATTAGGAAATATTGGGAATAAAATCCTTGATGACGTCCCTAGGAAGGTAGCACCTGGAGGCAGTGATTCTGCAGGAGAACTTGGATTTCTTGAAGGATATGTTCCTTGTGAGTTACAAATGGTTTTTGAGGAGAGATGAGAAATTGAGGGCAAAGCCCTGCTGTATTATTAAGATCCATTGATCCGACGTAATGTGATTCCAGGCTGGAAGATAGTTGGACAACCTTCCTCCGACAGGTGGTTGCGGTGGCTTTATAATCTTTAAAATCCCGACTGGGCCTTTGCGGGTTGAGGATCGGATTGCTACTGTAGCTGTCTAGGATTTCTAGTACGCTGGTGAGGTGGCTGCTGCTGATAAATCTGTTGCCTTGATGGCTGATTATACTGAGTTTTATAGCAGGTATAAGGCTTAAAGGTCTTATAGGACGACCTACGATAAGGAGTCGAGGCAGAATATTGGTGTCGTGAAGTAGTTGGACGTTGCAGTGATGTTAAGGAAAGAATTGCCATTTTCTGCTCTTTGAGTTTTGTTACAGTATCAGTAAACTGATCTCCAAACAAATTTTCTGGACGACATGGTAAATTTGCTAACTTGTTGTGGACATCGTCCCTTATGGCACTAGATCGTAACCATGCAAGGCATCTGGCTGCCAAGGCATTTGCCGAAGTCTTAGATGAAACATCAAAGCCTTCATAGATGGATCTCAGTAAATGACGCAAGCCTTCCTCAAGGTTATAGTATTGAGGAGGTAGGGAAGTGTCTGCAGAGGATTGCTGAAGATGTGGTTGCAATGCCTGCAGATTCTCGAAGAGATATTGTGTTATGTAAAACTGATGGTTTTGAATGTGGGCATTGAGCATCGCAGAGGAATATGACTTCCTTGCGAAGTCATCTAATGTCTTATCTTTAGTCGGCGGCGTGTTGGAATGGATTCTGGATTTACGAGCCTTTTGCATCGCTGTCTCAACTACCACTGACTGGTAAACTATGTTATCATAACTTGATGGCTCCTGTTTAGTGGATATAAATCAAGACATATACCAACATTAATATTTGTGCCTTGTTGTAAACCATTGTGATGGTACCTAGCTTAACAACGGTATAGAAAAGATTTTAAATAAATAAATATAGTTACTTTTGGAGATATATGATTTATATATGTTTACTTGTTTGATTTTAGTATTTTTTAGTATTGTATAATCATCGAGCATTAATCTTTTTCTGTAAGTATGATGTATTTCTTTCTTTACTGTATACATTCAATAATGAACTAGTTTTAAAAAAATTGTGTAGGCTTTATGGGCAATATGCAAAGCTAGACAACAGTACTAAGTAAAAATATGAACAGAAGACAATGTAGCTACTTTGCTGATATCAATAGAGATTGAATGATAAAATGTCATTGAAGCTGCAGTCGCTCAAATTTGATGAACTTTCACTTTGTTTTGAAAGCTTATGCCTGCATCTTTATGACAAAACATAATAGTGTCTGAAAGCCAAGACAAAAGTGGATGAATGTGTTTGCCCGGTTCATGAGAGATGAACAATTACAAAGAGTTTGTGAGGCTTTGTTTTCTCTTTTGTAGTCCAAGGCAATAAGAGCATTTTTGCTTTATTGGAATGAGGTTTAGGGGGATAAAAAAAAAAAAAAGGAGGGGAAAGTATAGAGAAATGGACAAATTACTACTTACCTGATAATTTTGTTTTCCTTGGTGTAGACAGATGAACTCAGGACCAGTGGGTTATGCTCCCCTGCCAACAGATGGAGATGGAGCAAGCTGACGACATAGTATATATACCCCTGCAGTGACACCAGCCTGCCAGTATTCTCTTCAAAAGCAACTATGGAAAGACTAGCAAAAAACTTGATTAAAAACAGTCAACCATTAATGTACTCAACCTACAAGAAACACTGAACGCAAGCAAGGAACATATGTTTCCCAATCTAGGGATCGGAAGAACTCTTACCAGTAATCTCCTGGAACTCGTAGCCCCACAGGAGGACCATTGTCACAGTCATTCAACAGCTGAGGGTAGGAAGCTGAGTCCATCTGTCTACATTAAGGAAAACGAAATTATCAGGTAAGCAGTAATTTCTCCATTTCCTAGCATGTAGACAGATGAACTCAGGACCAGTGGGATGTACCAAAGCTACTCCCAAGTAGGGCGGGAGGATGCTTGCGATCCAGTCAACACCACATGTGCAAAGGCTGCGTCCTCTCGGGCCTGCACATCCAGACGATAAAACCTGGAAAAAGTATGTAAGGAGGACCATGTCACAGCTCGACAAATGTCGACATGAGACAGCAATGTAACCTCTGCCCATGACACTGCCTAAACCCTAGTGGAATGAGCCTTAACCTGAGTAGGCAATGGCTTTTCAGCATCCACGTATGCAGCCATGACTATCTCCTTAATTCAGCAAGCTATAGAAACTCACAAAGCTGGTTTGCCCTGCTTCCTTCCATCATGAAGGACAAACAGATGATCTGTCTTTCGAAAAGGTCTAGAAACCTCCCGATACTGCACAAATCTCAATATCCAAGGGATGCAGGAGATGATACTCCTCTGTCCCCCTGACCTTATCCAGGGACGGCAAGGAAATTGATTCAAATGAAAGTCCGACACCACTTTGGGCAAGAAGAATGGAACAGAACACAGCTGTAACACCCTTGGAGAGACAAGAAGGAACGGCTCCCAGTAAAACAAGGCCTGTAGCTCAGAAACTCAACTCATAGAACAGACAGCCACCAGGAACACTGTCTTCAAGGTCAATAACTGCAAGTAAAGGCTACGTAGTGGCTGGAATGTAGGGCCTGCCAAGAATTCCAACACCAAATTAAGACTCCACAACGGGGCCGGTAACCTCAAGGTTGGCCAAAGGTGCTTCATTCCCTTCAAAAAAACGGGCCACATCAGGATGAGATAATAAGGAATCACCATTCACCAGACCCCAAAAATAGGCAAGAGCCACAACTTGTACCTTCAAGGAATTAAGGACCTATCCTTTGTTTAATCCATCCTGCAAAAATTCCAGAATGAGCAGGATCTTGACCGAATGAGGAAGAACACCCAGATCCTCACTCCAGGCCTCAGACACTCTCCAAACTGCACATAGGCCAAGGAAGTGGAGAACTTCTGAGCAGGAGCAAGGTAGCAATCACTGCAGAAGAAAATCCCCACTTCAACAAGTGAGCCCTCCCAAGGGCCAAACCATAAGAAAAAATAGTCGGATCTTCATGAAGGAACAGGTCCCTACTGCAACAGATTCTTGTTCGGCGGATGACGAAAGGGGGGGGGAGGCTGTCTCTACTAGTAATCTTTGCAGATTTGCATACCATGGTCATCGGGGCCAATCCGGTGCCACCAGGAGTACCATACTCCTATGGACTTCGATTCTGCGAACCATCCTGCCCAAAAGGGCCATGGAGGAAAGTCATAAATCAGCTTGTCTTCTGGCAAGACTTGTATGAGAGCATCTATGCCAAGGGACCACAGATCTCTTCTGCAAATGAAGAATCGAGGAGCCTTCGCATTGCGAGAAATCACCAGCAGGTCTAAGAACGGAAGGCCCCAGTGATCCACTATCAGCTGAAATGCCTCATCCGTCAACACCCATCCTCCTGGTTCCAGCCCTGTTGAGAAAGTCTGCTCTTACGTTGTCTTTTCCTGCAATGTGAGAGGCGAGATCATTTGTAGATGTCCTTCCGCCCATTCCATAATTTGGTCCATTTCCTGCAACACTTGCTGGCTCTTAGTTCCTCCCTGTCAATTGTTGTAGGCTACTGTTGTTGCATTGTCCGACATCACTTGGTCCTCTTGACCCTACAGTCTGTGGCTGAACTGCAAGCATGCCAACTGGATCTCCCGGGCTTCCAGGCGCTTGATGTTCCAGAGGGACTCTTCGGCATTCCAACACCCTTGGGCTGACATCTCCTAACAGTGAGCACCCCAACCCTGGAGACTCGCATCTGTCGTACAACCAGGTCAAGGAAACAACCTCTCTCAGATGAGCCTCTTGCAACCACTGGAGGTGAAAGCAGATTTCCATCAGCAAGTGGAGCCAAACTGAATAGTCCTGAGACTGCAGGTTCCAACAAGACAGCAGCAAGTGCTGAAGAGGATGCATATGCGCCCTCGCCCACGGCACCCAGGATTGCCACCATCAAACCAAGCACCTGTAGAGAGGACCACACTGTCGGGCGTATAATGCTCTCCAACTGACATACTTGTGACATTAATTTCTGAATCTGAACTTCTAGCAGGAAAACCCTGTCCTGTCTCGTGTCGAACCTATCACCAACATATTCCAACTAAGATGGCTGGTCTTGGCCAGGTCCACCACCCGAGCTCTTGAAACAAGATCACCTTGCGGATCATCAGGTGGCTCTTCCTGAGACTTGGCTCAAATCAGCCAGTTGTTCAAATATGGGTGTACCAGGATCCCATCTCTTAACACCGCCGCTACTACCACCATGACCTTGGAAAACGCTTTGGGAGCAGTGGCTAGACCAAAAAGCAGCACCCAAAACTGATAATGGCACCTCAGCACCACAAAACTGAAAACATTGGTGCTCCAAATGGGTGGGAATATGAAGGTAGCCTTGGACAGATCCAGGGAGATCAGAAATTCCCGACTGCATGGCCCTTATCACTGAGTATAAGGTTTCCATGTGAAAATGAGCCACCCTCAAATGACCGTTAACACTTTTGAGACCCTCCTTTTTGGGCACAACAAAATAAATGGAATATCACCCCATACTTTCTTGAGATGTAGGCACTGGAACCACAGCCCTCAACTGGAGGAGCCTTAGAAGTGCAGATTTCACTGCCTGCTTCTTATTTGGGGAGTGGCAAGGAGACACCATGGTGTCAACAAACAAGATAGATGTCGGATGTCCTTTAAAAACATTTATTGTAGTGGAGACGTAAAAAATGCCCGACTCAGTCTGAGTTTCGCCACTCTTCAAGTGGCTGCCTCAAGGGCTATGATAAAATAAATATTAATACATACATCTTCATGCACATCCACACAGAAATATGATACATAACTCACACCAATAAAAAACTAAATAAAAAAAATAATTGTGACTCAAATGGTGACAAATTAAATATTAATCCTGATCCGATGTGATCTCGACCTACCTCTGATAAAAGAAAGAGAGGCATCCCCATATCTCTTGTCCCCGAAAATGGGTCAGCAAACCTTCATTGGGAAGCTCGGGAGGATCCACCCCCTAAGCCCGCTCCTCTCTTGGGCTGTCTGGGATGAAAAGACTGAGACCTGCCGAAAGGCTGAGCCTCTGAAAGGTCGAGCCTCTATAGGGACAAAAACCGCTTGGAGCCCTGGAGATGACCCCTCATACCAGAGGGACACTGCAACTGCTTATCATCCCTCCAGCAACTGAGGGACCAGAGATTCGTCCCAATTACTGGCCAATTTCTCCAACTCGCTTCCAAACAAGAGCGAGCCTTTAAAGGGCATTTTTGTAAGACTAGCCTTGGAGGCTGTCAGCTGACTACTGGCTGCTACCGCTGAAGCCACTCTTCTAGCTGAGGTACAGACCGAATCGCAGCCCACATCAGGTAAAAAGGCGGTAGCAGGTTCCATAACTGCTCTGGAATTCACTCCAGAATCATCAACTTCCTGAAAGAATAGCAGACAAGATTGTGTCACTAAGGCGCAATAAGAAGCTATCCTAAAAGTCATCACCAAGGCTTCAAAGGCTTGCTTAAGGATATCCTCAATCCGCCTTTTCATGCACATCCTTCAGGGCTACTCCTCTCTCCACGGGGATAGTCGTCCACTTAGAGATAGCACAAACCAGCGCATACACTTTGGGGAAAAAGTAAAAGCTCCCTTCACCGTTGGATCCAGGAGGTACAGACCTTCCAATGTCCGACCCCCTTTGAAACTTGCCTCTGGGGCTCCCCATTCAAGATCAATCAATTCCTGAATGGCATCCATAATAGGGGAAAAAACAAGAGACTTTACGCAAGGAAACCAAAATGGGATTCTTCTTCGGTTCAGACATGAAATCTGCACCAGGAACACTCAGCATCTTCAAAGTCTGGGAAATCAACCTCAACCTGGTCCAATATGTTTCCAATCCCAGAGGAATTTCCCCATCTTCCAGGGAATCAGGATCTGCCTCATCATCAGTGTCATCCGGGTTCCTGTTGGCATTACCTGCAAGGAACAGGCATGCTCCAGCGCCTAAACATAGGACTGGAATAGGGATGGGCCACCAGCTAAGGGTCTGATCTGACAGGAGTGGGCAAAGCTGAGAACTGCGCCTGAAGAAAAATTGCAAACCCTGAAAAAACTCCACACAAGAAAAAGCAGCTGGATCCAGGCCAAACCCAAAGGGAACTGGAGGGGCCCAGTGAACTGCCATCACCTGCGGAGGAACCAGTCAAGGAAGTTCCAAAATCTGGCATATCTCCAGATAGATCCTTAACCAGACCATCATCAGGTTGGGAGGATCCAGGCTCAGCCAAATCGAAGTCAACTTTCCCTTAGTCTTTAAACAGCACTGACACAGGTTAGAGGACACGTGAGATGTCCGAATATGACAGGCAACACAGAGAGAAAGGTGCTTAGATTTCTTGCTCACCAGTGCACAGGCAATGGAGAATGTGTGTCTAGTCAGCTTGTGCTGAAAAAAAAATCAGCGCTTAGAAATTTGTGCATGCAAAAAGCCTGCATAAAACTGAGCGCACAACGCGAGTGCAGAGCAGATGCACTGTGCACAACATCCTGTAGAGGAAGTAAGGCATGCACAGAAGCATGCAAAAATGCCATTGCTGCCTACCACACGACAAGCAGGCCAAAAGCCTAAATGCGGGGCCTAGTCCACCAGGACTGCTCAATCCACCAGGCTGCCCAGTTCCTCTAACCCCCACTGGAGAGGGAGCGAACGTTGGAACGGCGCACCAAGCATGGAAGACGTCCTGCAAACTCCTCTATACTGTCTCTTGTCTTTACAAACGTTTTTTTTTTAAACTTACTCAAGCTCAGCCCTTACCAGCTGAGTACAGAGACGGTCTCTGGCTGAAGGGGGAGAGGGCATATGCCGTCACCACCGCATTCTGCTTCCTGCACCCGCTGCCTTTAAGCTGTACAATCAGCTAAGTCACACCGGAAAACCCAGCTACCAGACCAAGGCACACATCTGAGGGACCATGGAAATCACCTCAGAAATTTTCAACTGGGGGAGGACCATTTGGTATCACCACGGGAGAGCATGGCTTTTCTTTTTTCTATGATAAATTCTCCTTCAAAAATCTGAAGCAATCCCCATAGGGAAATGCACATCCACCATCTGCTGGAGACAGAGAATTCTGGCAGGCTGGAGTCACTGCAGGAGTATATATACTGTGACGTCAGCTTGCTCCATCTCCATCTGCTGGCAGGGGAGCATAATCCACTAGTCCTGTCTACACACTAGAAAACCATTTTTGGTAAAAACTTGGGGTAAATTCTCAATACTACTCTGTTTTTTTGAATATTTGAGAATACTGGGGGGGGGGGGGGGGGGGGGGGGGAGGGAATCAATGACTAGAGCTTGGAGTTTGCTCACTTTATGGCAGAAGTGACTTCTATGAGCAAGAGGTCTTTCCAAGTCAAGAATCTGATGTCATTAGATGTTAATGGTTCAAATGAAAGATAAACCTAGTCAATAAAATGTATGTAAGTCTCAATGGGATAGAGGTTCTTTTATAGGAAGAGGGTGAAAAAGTCCTTTAATAAATAATGCTACCAGAGGAAGGAATATTGGTAGACCTTCTGAAGGATGCTGCAATGACAATCAAATGTATAAACAAATAAAATAAATACTCCAACTGATATGGATAAGTGAAGAAAATATTGAAGCAATATGGAAGTTTCATATTGAAAGGACCCTGGTTTTAAGAACTGCTCAGAATCTTTTCCATTTCACTCTGTAGGAACACCTTGTAGACCATTTCCTTGTTGTCAAATAATACTGTTTTGATATATAAGGAAAGAGAAATGTAAACAGTCTGTGCTCAAAATCCATGCTGTCAGTGCTAGAGAATGAAGGATGTAGTGGAGAAGAGAGCCATTGCACTGTGTTAGGAGGTATGGAAATATGAGGTGGAACGGCTGTGCTACAACCAGTCTCTGAAGTCATGGAAACCAGACTTGGCATGGCCAGAAAGGAGCTATTAAGATCATTTTTTCCTTGTCCCTTTGTAATTTGAAGATAGTTCTGGCAATTAGTGGAACTGGAGGAAATTCATACATTAGACCTTTTAACCATAAGATTGCAAATGCACCAGTTCTTGGCTGGTCTTGAAGTAATATAGAGGAAATTTGTGATTGAAGGGAGCTGCAAAGAGATCCATTTGAAAAGCTCCCTATTGCTGGAAAATTCTTTGAAGGATCTTGCAGTGAAGAGACAATTCATGTGTCTGAATGTGACAAATTAAGGAATTTGCTGTTTTTCCCTGAAGATGTATGGCATTGAGATGAGCATTCCTCTGTACAGCCCAAGTCCATATTCTGATTTATTCCTGACAGAGGCTTGAAGATCCTGTCCCTCCATGACATTATATATCACTACTAAGCTGTCTGAATCTGAAGCACTTTCCTTGTTATACAAAGTTCAAAGCTATGAGGGTTTGAAAATGGCTTTCATTTTCAGAAGATTTATTAGAAGCTGACAATGAGCTTGAGAACAGACTGTGCGCCTAAATGGGCTCCCCAAGCTTGATTGGAGGCATCTGTTATCAAAGTTGCTTGAATCTGAGGACGGAAGTAGTGGTCCAGTAGAAGACTGGGTGACTAAATACACCATTCCAGAGACTGCAAGAGTGGAAGAGTGTGGTATCTTGCACGATAGCAATTGGGGAATGTTGATTCCAATGGCGTTTTACATGCCATTGAGCCTTCCTGATGTATAGCCATGCAAAAGGTGAGACAAAATGTAGTTATGAGATTGAGAAGTTTCATAAATCTTCTGGCCAAGACTGCATTCTGGTTGTAAAATGAATACACTAATTATATTAGTTTGCTCATTCTTTGGCAAGGAAGAAAAAAATTCCCTACTTGTATGTTTAATTATGCTTCTTTGAACTCCTGGTGATGAGATGGTGTTATATGGGACTTCTTGCAGTTGAGGATAAATCCCAATACGAGAAGAATTTGAATTGTAAGGTTTGTAGATATTTTGGCTTCCTTAAAGGATCTGCTAGATATTAGCCAGTTGTCCAAGTATGGAAATTCTAAGACATTTCTTCTCCTTAGGCTACAAGGCATTTTGTAAAGACTCTCAAGGCTGTTGCAAGACCAAATGAGAGAATTTTGTACTGATAATGACCCAGAGATATTTTCTATGCTGTTGATTAATAGGAATGTGTGTATATGCATCCTTGAAATCTAACAAGGTTAACCAAACACTGACTCTAGATAAGGCAGGATGGGAGCAAGGGTGTTCATTTTGAACTTCTCTTTTCAGAAAAAGTATTTAGTTCTCTTTAAGTCTGGGACTGGATGAAAGTCACCCAATTTCTTGGGTATCAGAAAGTAGTGAGAATAACCCCCCCCCCCCCCTTTACTCTGTCACAGGCATATGCTAACAGAAGAGAGATTCTCACTTCTTTGAGCATGGGCAACTGTTACCTGGCAGTTTGATACAGGAAGTGGGGAAATGTGGGCGGACGGGTTTGGAAGTTTAACTCGTATCCCTTGGAAATGTTGAGCACCCAGTGGTACGTGGTGATGAGACCCCACTAATAGAAAACCTGCAACCTTTACCCCCCCATGCATGCACATACAATTGGAAGGTGCTTGGTTGTAATAAAAAAAAAACCAAAACTGGGTGTTGGTTTTGACTGCTGCATAGACTTTGAGGTCTTTCCCTAGTAAGTGGTCTGCTCTGCGATCATTGCTACTGCTGAGTTTGAATGTTTTGAAACTGCTGTCTTTAGTATGGATAAGGCATATACTATCCATAAGAATAGTAGAATTATTTTCTGTATCTTCACAGAGCATATATCGAATCTGCAGTTGTCAGCGTTTGCAGTGTTGTACAATGCTCTTTGATAAGACTGCCCGTTTCCTTCACTTTATCTCCACATAAATTGTTCGCTGTGCAAAGGATGTCAGTTATTTTATTTTATTTATTTATTTATTTATTGTTTTTGTTATACCGAGTTTCATGATAGGCATCACATCAACCCGGTTTACAAATAACAAGGAGTGTAAAGCATAACGTAACGTAAAAAACAATATTTTCAATAAGAACCTTGAACTTTAAATACAGTGAATCAGAAAAAGGGAGAGGGAAAGTTACAAAAAACAAGGAAAATAAACTTGGGATGGAAGGGGAGAAATTGAATAGCACAATATTTACATTTCAGCCTATTGATACATTAGAATAGCAAGTGAAAAAATAAGACTATGAAACGGTACATAGGTAATCAAATGAATAAATATGACACAGTTGTGAATGGTAATAGTATGATAAATATTCAGCAGGAATTAGTGAGAGAGGGTTTGAGGTTGGTTGATTCATGTTTACATTCCATTATTGCATACGAGTTAGTGCTAGTGAGAGGAGGTTTTATTCAAGGCTTGGAAATGCTTTTTTGAAAAGCCAAGTTTTTAGTCTTTTCCTAAATGTTAAAGAGCATGGCTCTTGTCTCAAATCAGGTGGGATCGAGTTCCAGAGAGCTGGACCTGCTGATGAGAAGGCTCTGAGACTCAAGGATTTATGTTGGTAGGTTTTGGCCTTTGGAATTTGGAGTGACTCTTTGTTGTTCCCTGATAGGCCTGGCGGAGGTGAATTTTTTAAGTGGTATTTGTAGGTCGAGTTGCGTGTGTTGGTTGATAGTTTTGTAAATGATGTTAATGGTTTTGTACATGATTCTATAGTGGATCGGAAGCCAATGGAGGTTTTTGAGAATAGGTGAAATGTGGTCAATTTTCCTGGAATTTGTAAGGACTCTGGCTGCAGAGTTCTGAACCATTTGTAAAGGTTTGGTGTAAGAAGCTGGGAGGCCTAATAGTAATGAGTTGCAATAATCTAGTTTGGAAAAGATTATTGCTTGCAAGATTGTTCTGAAGTCCTGAGTGTGAAACAGCGGTTTTATTCTTTTCAGGATATGTAATTTGTAGAAGCAATCTTTGGTGGTTTGGTTAATGAATGTTTTGAGGTTGAGACGATTGTCTAGGATAGCTCCTAAGTCTCTTACGTGGATTGTTTGAAGGAGTGTGGGTGGTTTAGGAAGTGTGTTATTGTTTTCCGGTGATATGAGCAGGAATTCTGTTTTCGAAGCATTGAGTACAAGGTTTAGACTGTTGAGGAGAAGTTTAATTTCTAATAGGCAACTGTCCCAGTATTCCATTGTTTTTGAGATTGATTCTTTTATAGGGATTACGATCTGTACGTCGTCTGCAAAAAGGAAATGTTTCAGGCTTAATTTTGTTAGTAGTTGGCAGAGTGGTAGCAGGTAGACATTGAAAAGGGTGGGTGAAAGTGATGATCCTTGCGGCACTCCTCTATTAGAAGGGTGGTATTGGGATTCTTTATTATGAATTTTGACTCTGTATCCTCTGTTTTCTAGAAATGTTTTGAACCAGTTTAGTGTGGCACCTGTTAAACCAAGGTTTGCCAGCTGTTTTAGAAGAAGGGCGTGGTTGACGGTGTCAAAGGCCGCCGAGAAGTCAAGGAGGATTAGTAAATATGCTTGGCCTTTATCAATACCAGAGAGTAGGTAGTCCATGAGTGAAATTAGTAGCGTTTCGGTGCTTGCGGCTTTGCGAAAACCATATTGGTTTGGGGACAGAATACTGTGGTCCTCTAGGTAGTTGGATAGTTGGGTGTTTACCAGTTTTTCCATGATTTTAGCTATAAATGGTAGGTTGGAAATAGGGCGGAAGTTGTTGGGATCACATGCATTTAGATTTGGTTTTTTTAGCAGTGGCTTGATTGAGGCAGTTTTTAGGTCATCTGGGTAGATGCCATGTGATAAGGAGCAGTTTATAATATCTGCTAGGGTTTTTGCTATTGTGTCCGGGATAAGAAGAAGCATTTTGGTAGGGATTTGATCAAATGGGTGTGATGACGGTTTCATTCTTTTTAATACATTTTGTATCTCTGTGATTGTGATGGGTTCAAAGGCATTAAGGCATTAAGCTTTATACCCCAAACCAAATAAGCCTAATACTTCACTTTCCAAGCATATACAGCATAGTTCTCTGCTTCAACGGCAGGGGAGAAGAAAAGAGGGTTTGCACTCACAAAGCGGGGAGTAGCTGGCTTATTATGGCGGTTACTACCCCAAACCAAATGTGCCTGATACTTCGCTTTCGATGCATATCCAGCATGGCTCTCTGCTTCATGGCATGGGAGAGGCTGATACATCAAGCATTTCCAGCATAGCTCTCTGCTTCAACAGCAGGGGAATAAGAAAAGCTGAGGCTTCACGCATATCCAGAATAGCTTCAACTGCAGGGGAGAAGAAAAAAAAAAAAAAAGGATTCGCACTCACAAAGCAGGGAGTAGCTGGCTTGTTACGGCGGTTACTACCCTAAACCAAAAGGGCCTGATACTTCACTTTCAATGCATAACCCGCATGGCTCTCCGCTTCAACGGCAGGAGAGAAGAAAAACAACCAATAGGGGCTGTATGACATAGTCTGGGTAAAGGGAATAAACATGGGTGTAGCTTGCTTTTTGCAGCAGTTACTACCCCTACTACCCCTAACTAATTAAGCTAGGTATTTCACTTGGATGCAGCTCCATCACTGCTCTCTACATTAATTGTGGGGGTGGAAGGGAAATAGAACCAAGAGTTAAGAGAAAATGATAAGTATGAGAGAAAAAAATGTGTGAAGCTTGCTGGGCAGACTGGATGGGCCGTTTGGTCTTCTTCTGCCGTCATTTCTATGTTTCTATGTAAGCTGGATGTCTTTATTTTGGGGAAGATATGTGTTATCTGGAGACGTAGTGTTTGGAATCAGCTGATTAAGGAGATCCGATATTTTTTTGTTAAAATGAAGAGCCAATTCGTCTGCTTTAGTCTGGGCTTGTTCGGGTGGTATATCTGGAGTGATAGGTTTAGTGAGGCTGGAAACGAAGGCGAATAGAGCTTTTGAGTCAAAGCTGAGATGATGAACCTTTCGGGCATAGTAGTCTCTTTTGATTTTCAACGTGGTACTTTTGTAAAGATGGAGTGATCGTTTGTAATCAGAGAGTGAGGTTGGTGAAGGGGCTTTGCGCCATTTTCTTTCTTTTTGCCGAAGTAATTGTTTGAGTTTTCGTAGTTCATCATTATACCAGGGATGTCGTTTGGATGTATTAGCAGACCTTGTTTTGGTTGTCAGTGGGCAGAGAGTGTTTGCTATAGATTTTGTTATTTTGGACCAGGATTGGAGGGCAGCGTTAGGGGTAGATACTTCAATGAGTGGTAGATCCGAGGTTAGAGCTTTACTTAGATGTTCCGAGTTGCAAGGTTTTCTGTATAGGAAAGAGGGTCTTGAGTTGAGTTTGGAGTCTGATCGAGGTAAGGAAAAGCTGGTGGAGATTAGAGAGTGATCTGACCATGGGACCTTTTTGCAATTTGGTTGTTTTGTAAGAGAAATACCAGTGTTTGTAAAGAGTAGATCGAGCGTGTGGCCTGCTTTGTGGGTGGGTTTATTGATTTGTTGTCTGAATCCCATCGCTGACAGTGCGGTGAGGAGGGCTTCACAGTTTGTAGAGAGGGGAACTTTGTCAACATGTAAATTGAAGTCACCCAGGATTATAGCAGGGGAGTCAAGATTGAGATGCAGAGTTATGGTTTCGATGATAGGAGAGGAGTCTGACTCTAGTAAGCCTGGAGGAGCGTAGACTAGCAGGATTTGGAGTTGTTCTGATTTGAACAATCCTAGTTCTAGTTTAGTTACTGTACTGATGGGGTGGTGTGAGAACCTTAAGGATTTTTTTGCAGCTAGGAAGATACCCCCTCCTCTTTTTTTTTGTCTTGGGATGGAGAAGAAATCGTAAGTCTGCGTTGGTAATTGGTTAATGAGTGTGATGTCTGTGGATTTGAGCCATGTTTCTGTTATGGTGCAAACGTCTGGGGTTGTGTCCTGCAGTATGTCGTTGAGTATAAGAGTTTTGTTGGTGAGAGATTGGGCGTTGAATAGGATTATGGTGAATAGGGTGAGGCCTAGTAACTGTGTAGTGGGGGAAATCATGATTGGGATGAGTGATTTGTAGGTGCGTGGTCGATAGTACATTATTGTTCAGGTTGGATCGGTGCTGGATGAGTGCTACTGGAGCTTGGATGTGCTGCTAGAGACTGGATGTGTGCTTCTGTAGCCTGGATGAGTGCTGCTAGAGATTGGATGCGTGCCTCTGGAGACTGGATGAGTGCCGCTGGAGACTGGATGAGTGCCGCTGGATGAGTGCCTCTGGGAACTGGATGAGTGCTGCAGGAGATTGGATGAGTGCTGCTGGATGAGTGCCTCTGGGGACTGGATGAGTGCCGCAGGAGATTGGATGAGTGCTGCAGGAGACTGGTTGAGTGCTGCAGGAGACTGGTTGAGTGCCGCTGGAGACTGGATGAGTGCCGCTGGATGAGTGCCTCTGGGGACTGGATGAGTGCCGCAGGAGATTGGATGAGTGCTGCTGGATGAGTGCCTCTGGGGACTGGATGAGTGCTGCAGGAGATTTGATGAGTGCTGCAGGAGACTGGTTGAGTGCCTCTGGAGACTGGATGAGTGCCGCTGGAGACTGGATGAGTGCCGCTGGAGACTGGATGAGTGCCGCAGGAGATTGGATGAGTGCCGCTGGAGACTGGATGAGTGCCGCTGGAGACTGGATGAGTGCCGCAGGAGACTGGATGAGTGCCGCTGGATGAGTGCCTCTGGGGACTGGATGAGTGCCGCAGGAGACTGGATGAGTGCCGCTGGAGACTGGATGAGTGCCGCTGGAGACTGGATGAGTGCTGCAGGAGACTGGATGAGTGCTGCAGGAGACTGGATGAGTGCCTCTGGGGAGTGGATGAGTGCCGCTGGAGACTGGATGAGTGCTGCAGGAGACTGGATGAGTGCTGCTGGATGAGTGCCTCTGGGGACTGGATGAGTGCCGCTGGAGACTGGATGAGTGCCGCTGGAGACTGGATGAGTGCCTCTGGGGACTGGATGAGTGCCGCTGGAGACTGGATGAGTGCTGCTGGATGAGTGCCTCTGGGGACTGGATGAGTGCTGCTGGATGAATGCTTCTGGAGACTGGATGGGTGGATGTGTGATCGCTGGATGGATTTATTTTATTTATACTTTTTTATACCGACCTTCATGAAAAATATCATATCAGATCAGTTTACAATGAACAGTGTGGCAAGAAACCTTAACAAAAAACAAGTTGCAGGAAAGTTACAATAAAACAGGGGTACTGGGGTAGGAAGAACAAGACGCTAGCAGTGGAAAGAGTAACTCAGTAACAATAACGGTGCTGTAATAGTGACTTTGCTGAAGATTGTCTAGTTACCAGTCTAATATCCACGATCTGTTCTATAACCTAGCTGGTGTTGGTTTAGTTATAGGAAAGCTTGACGAAATAGCCAGGTCTTGAGCTTTTTCTTGAATGTCCGCAAACAAGGTTCCTGTCTGAGCTCCGGGGGGGATGGCATTCCATATGCTAGGTCCCGCTGTTGAGAAGGCCCGTTCTCTAGTGGTTGTTAGCTGGGTGAATTTAGTGGGGGCGGCGTGTAGAGATCCTTTGTATACTTCCCTGATAGGTCTGGAGGATGTGTGGAGCCTGAGTGGAAGTTGCAAGTCTAAGGGTGCCTGGTGGTGAATAGTTTTGTGAATAATAGACAGGGCTTTATGCATGACACTAAAGCTTATAGGCAGCCAATGCAGATCTCTGAGGATGGGTGTGATATGCTCTCTTCTTAGTAAGGATTCTTGCGGCCACATTCTGGAGCATTTGGAGTGGTTTGGTGGAGAAGGAGGGGAGACCAAGCAGAAGAGAATTGCAGTAGTCAATCTTAGAAAACAGAATGGCTTGGAGAACCGATCTGAAGTCTCGAAAGTGTAGGAGTGGTTTGAGTCGTTTTAGTATCTGTAATTTGTAGAAGCAGTCTTTGGTGGTTTGGTTGATGAACTTCTTGAGGTTCAGATGGTTGTCTATTACTACTCCAAGGTCTCTTGCTTGCATGATTATTGGGTTGTGATGGTTGAGGTGTGTCACCGTGTTTTGGTGTTATAAGGAGGAGTTCTGTTTTGGCCGCGTTGAGTACCAGGTTTAGGCTGGAGAGGAGGAGATTGATAGCTTGAAGGCAGTTGTTCCAGAAATTAAGTGTTTTTGTAAGTGATTCGGTTATAGGGATTAGAATTTGAACATCGTCTGCATAGAGATAATGTTTCAGCCCTAGATCTGTCAGCAGTTGGCAGATAGGGAGGAGGTATATGTTGAAGAGGGTGGGGGACAGGGAGGAGCCCTGGGGAACTCCTAGTGAGGGATTGATTAGTGGAGATTCTTTATTGTTGACTTTCTTATAACCTCTACTGGTGATGAAGGAGTCAAACCATCTGAGGGCTGTTCCTTTTATTCCTATATCGGATAGTCTATTCAGGAGGATGGAGTGGTTCACCGTGTCGAAGGCCGCCGAGATGTCGAGTAGTACTAGCTGGAAGGAGGTCCCCTTATCTAGACCCATAATGAGGTGGTCTGTGAGGGAGATGAGCAGGGTTTCTGTGCTTAGCGATTTCCGGAATCCGTATTGAGATTTGTGAAGTATATTGTAGTTTTCGAGATAGTTTGAAAGTTGAGCATTTACTACTTTTTCCATTACACCTTAGCGACAAAAGGTAGATTAGAGATAGGGCGGAAGTTGTTAGGATCTTTTGTGTCTAAGTTTGGTTTCTTAAGAAGTGGTTTGAGGGTGGCGAGTTTAAGCACCTCTGGGAAAATTCCCTGTGACAAAGAGCAGTTAATTATATCAGCCAAACATTTGGTTATAGTGTCTGGTATTAAATAAGAGCAGTTTGGTCGGGATTTGGTCGGAAGGATGGGTAGAGGGTTTCATTTTTTTAGAATGGTTTCTATTTCTATGGCAGACGTGGGTTCAAAAGATTCAAATGATGCTCCCATATATGAGAGTTAAAATTTGTTATGAATATCTTCTCTTAGTCCCTATACCCTCAGGCATATAAATCTTGCATGGAGGAACAGCCTAGCAGTTAAAGCAGAACCAGGGAAACCAGGGGTCAAATCCCACTGCCGCTCCTTGCGACCTTCTGCTGCTTCAGGTACAAACAAGATTGTGAGCCCTGTGGGGACAAGGGAATAACCATAACACCTAAATGTAACCTGCTTTGAAGTACTGAAAAGTGGAATATAAAAAATAAAACTGTAAAATAACAGTCTTCTGGCAGCTACCAGGTGAATTTTCAAAGAAGTTGTGTATGTAAATGCAACATACTATTGTAGGAATTTTCAAAAGCCATTTACCTGCATTAAATGTACTTAGCGCAGGTAAAATTTGATTAAATGGATTATACTGTAGCAATCTTCAAAAGCTCATTTATATGGGTAAAGTGCATTTACACATGTAGAACCCAGTTTTAAACATGTAAATGCTTTTGAGAATCAGGTCCTATGGCTACAACTGAGTTCCTGGAGGATGTGACAAAGTTGTTGTAGATAGACTATCAGATACTTAGAGCATTCATCTGCATCCTGCATATAAGGCTCAAAGTTTCTTTAGTGATCAGTTTGAAGAGGAGCTGAGGCATGCAAATTATAAATACTGCATCATTTGAAACATTTATTTAGCGTATTTAGCTCATGCCTTTCGATTGTAGCTCAAGACGAGAATACATTTAGGTACAGTAGGTATGAATATTCTGCTGTGCAGCATTGCAGATTGAAACACCTTTTCCTCTATATTATCCAACAGTCCATATTTATATCTGAGGAGCCGTTAGCATAAATCTTGGATTTTTGGCCCTCTGAAATGCCGATTCCACCATTTCGGTAACAAGACGGAGCTGCCCTTTATAACGGGGGCATTTTCTGACAATATTCCTGAGGTCTGCTCTTCTGGATGCAGCCAATGCGAAGAGGATTTGCCCATAATTTGGATTAAAAGTCTTGAAGGGTTTTATTCCTGGGTACTGGAACAGAACATGGTTGTTTTGGTGCTTTAACGAACTTTTAAAACTACTGGAAAATCATCTTTTTTCTTCCAGGTTCTCCTGTATTTAGTTGTTTCTGTATAGGGGTCTGGAGAATCTAGGGGTGAAGGACCAGTAAAAGAATCATAAAAGGACTGGTAGTCAGTGTCTGAATCAAAAATTGGAATTGACAATCCAGGTTTTTTGTGAGATGAGGTGAATGATTGTGCCTTTTAAAATGGCCAGATTGGTGACAAAGTCCAACTGCTGTGCTAACCTCTCTAGTAAAGGAGTTGTTTGAAGAGTTACTTGGCTCTTTTTCATGTAGTTGTCAACAAAATTCTGCCACATCTGTACAAAAGCGTGACTGTTCTTGTCCAGTGGAAAAGCTATTGCCAAAGTATCCGATTCTGGTACTAAAATGAATAGCAAATCTGCTTTAGATTCTTTTTGGTACCAAAGCAGATGGTACTGAGTGCTTCGGCACCAGAGAGTCAGAAGCAGACGATGCTGAAACTTTTGACACGAAAGAGGCACTGGAAGATGGAGCAAATTAAAGTGTTTAAGAAACACTGACCTGAGAGATCAGTGTTGGGAGTTTAGGAACTGAAAGAGATCTATCCCTATGGGAATGGGAAGACTATTTCTTACTCCAGCATTATGAGAACTCGCATTTTTTTTTTTGTTTGAAGATGCTGGTCTACCTAAGAAAGAGGCTTACCTGGGGGAGAAACTTCAAAAAGCAACTGAAAATTATGATAACTGATGACTCAAGGAGACATCCTACTCTCTGCTTTGCAACTTGACACATCGTGGGAGGAACCCAAGCAGCACAGACATAAGTCATGTAAATCCCAGATAGCCATTTTGTGACATCTGGTACAGCTTTTAAAAGGTTGCTTACCTGACATTGTGCCCGCCTTATTCTAACATTAGATTTATTTTTTTTTTAAAGAGACCCGCAAAAAGAAATAAAACAAACAGAAATCAAAAAATAAAATGTGGACCTGTGAGAAGAGTGCAGTTGAACACTATCATGTCAATGGAAGAAAACTGACAGAGGAGACTTGCATGGGACCAGTGTGCATGATCTCCCGCACATGCTCAGAAAAACTCGGCTTCCTGAGCTTTGAAAGAGCACGTCCGTGTTTGCATCGTTGGATGACATCATCCCACTTGTGTGGCTGTATTTGCTCTTGCTTGTCCATGAAAAAGCATGGGCCAAAATGGGTGGTTTATTACCATATGGGAACATGTGCAAGGTTAAGGAGAAAAATGCCACACCATAAACACTAAAGCACACAACTAAGGGATAATTAAGACTTTCAGGTGTGAGTTTTGACAATGGCCCAACCCTAGTCAAAGCAGACTTCCACTGAGTGAGCCCAATGTGGAGAAAGGTTCTGCTAAACTCTAGGGTTTGTTTTTTTCTGCAGAGATGATGGCAACACAGCAGAAACACTAAATATTTTTATTAAAATTCTAATATGATTTTTTGTTTCTAATTTAAACTCTTTATTCCCCATTTCTTTGTTTAGAAGCATTTTAATGTTTTTAGATTTGTGGAATTGGGCTCACTTTTTGCATGGTGTCACCGCACACCTCAAAAACTCCACCATGCATTAAGTAAAACTACAACAGTAGCATATACATTTAAAAAGGGAGACTATTGTATAATGAGTTATGAACATTGTTTAAAAATACTTTTCTGGTAGCCTAGATAAAATGTATTCCTTGCGTGGAAAAAGCTGAGGTAAAGGAGGCAACTAAAAGCTAAAGACTGAGAAAAAACTTGCCAGTGACACAAACACTAAAAAAAACATTTTCAAGGTCATTTCAAGCAAAATGCCTGAGAGAGTACCAGTTGGGTTGCTAGATAACTGAGGGGGAAAAAGGGGTGCTCAGTGAGGACAAGGCAATAGCAAAAAAAGGGAATTAATTCTTTGCCTCAAACTTTATGGAGTATGTTAGAAACATACCCATATCTGAAACATCCGTTAATGGTGGAGACTCTAGCAACTAAAACAAATATCTATTGCAATGGAGGATGTAATAGAAGATTGACAAACTAAACAATAACAAATCACCAGGACTGGATGGCACCCACCCCAGAGTTCTAAAAGAACTAAAACATGAAACTGCTAACCTGTTATTAGTAATCTGTAACCTATTTAAAACAGCCATGATTTCTGAAGATTGGAAGATAGCCAATGTGATGCTGATTTTTAAAAACAGCTTCAGGGGGTGACCTGGAAAACTATAGACCAGTGAGCCTGGTGACAGTGCAAGGACAAAATGGTAGAAGCCTTTCTTAAATACAAAGTTACTGGTCGTAAAGACATGGCTTAAGGGAGAAGAGTCAACATGGTTTCAGTAAGTCTTGACTTATCAATCTTTTAGACATTTTTTGAAGGTGTAAACAAATGTAGATAAAGATGAGCCAGTTGATATATGTATTTGGACTTTCAGAACGCATTTGACAAAGTTCCCCATAGGATAGGAAGCAGTGTTCTATTGTGGATTTGTAACTGGTGAAAAGACCAGAAACAGCAGGCAGGACAACAGTTTTCCAAATGGAGAAATGTCGCTAGTGAAGTACCACAGGGATTGGTATTGGGACCTGTGCTGTTGAACAAATTCATAAATGATGTGGACAAGGGAATGATGAGCTAGGTGACCAAATTTGCAGATGACTGTGAGGAACCGCAAAAGGACTTTGAAAGACTAGGAGACTGGGCAACTGAATGTCAGATGAAATTTAATGTGGAAAAGTCCAAAGTGATGCACGTAAAGAAAAAAATAATCCCAACTACAGGTACACCAGGCTGGGTTCTCTATTGGGAGTCACTACCAGGAAAAAGGACCTTGTGGACAATATGTTGAAATCCATGGCTCAGTTTAAGGTGGCACTTAAAAAAGCAAAGAGAATGTTTGGAATGATCTGAAAAGAAATGGAGAATAAAAAGAGAAAATATACTACCTCTGTATCAACCCATGGTGCATTCGCAACCTGAGTATTGTGTTCAGTTCTTATCTCAAGACAGACATAGGTGCACCTTCACCCCACAGCATTGCTGCTTCAAATGCCAAGATCTCTGCAAACCATTTGAATTTTATGCTAAAGACCAGTCACTGCTGCACAATCTGATTCTCAGCTCGCAGAAAGATACAAGTGAATGGCTTGGTCACAGCTCCTAATACACAGGTCTTTAGTTTCCCCAAGATGAATAAAAATTCCCTTGTGTGGATTGTAAGTCCTCTGGGGACCTGAATATGATCTGCTTTGAAGTGGCTATCCAGTCACAAAAGGTGGAATATAAATTATAATAAATAGTAGGGGCATTTTCCTTGCAATTCAAAACAGCATAAGCTAATCCCTGTGTTACTTGCCCTATCCTGACTCTATAAAGATGCGTGGTATGATTGTGTGCCTGTATAAATACACAAATGTATGGCATGCAAATTACAAACATTAAGGCATCAACTACTTGCAATTCTCTTGAAATTTCATAATCTACCACTTACATGCTACCGATAAAGAAGTTTAGATTTATGAAATAAAGCTGTTCATGGTTTCTAACAGCTATATAGAGAAGACGAATCCCTTCCTCAATATTCAAGGTGGCTTCTCATTGAGCCAGATGAAAGAAACTAGCTAGCTGCCCAGTTAAGGTCCAATACTTTTACTGCTACTGGTGAAAAGTGTATATTGTGCCAGCAACGATGCAGCAGTGAGTAATGGGTTTTGTTTTCTTCCCATCACTGTTCTGCTTATGTTACACAAAATGGATGGCTGCAGTCAACTATCTTCAAGATTAGCAAGCTTGCAGGTTTTCAATCTAAAACTAACTTGGGAGGCTCTTTTCAGCTGATTGGCTCAGGCACTACTTTGAAAATATACCGGTAAGTGCATGGATTTCCCCTTTTAAGTTTAAGCTCTGCTTTATAAAGTTGGCCCTGAAACTTAGAAATCCTTCTTATTGCAACACTGCTTTTAGGCAAACAAAATTCCAGGCAACAGAGCAGTCCAGGTAGCGCATGTTTTGTTTGCTCCTGTGGGAGAGGTCAGAGTCACTCCATGCTGCTTTCTGAAGAGACTATGCGGAGCACGGAGAGGAACCAGAATAAAACTAACTTCTTGCATCATCACTTTTTAATACTGTGATTAAAGCATGTAACGTCCTCATCAGTAACTCCGGGTCAGTATTCTTCCTGATCTAAGCTGACAAACGGAAAACTGTAGCCAAGAAACCTGAAAAGTGATATTGAATTTAAATACAAGAGGAAACACGTTCCCAAATTAGCACATGTTTTTGGACTATCTAACTATATATTTCTAATCATTAAGTATTAGGCTATTCAGTCTAAGAAAAAAAAGGGAAAGAAAGATAATCAAGGAAGACATGAAACACTGACCATGAAGAAAGAGAACTTAGGCCAAATAATCATGAGCGGTTTACCTCCAAGCCGGATGCTCCCCATCCTTTATTGCAATATTACATAAACTTAAGAAAGTGCAGCAGCGACGGAGCTCCCTGAAACAGCTGCAGTTTTACTGGCCTACTTTCCGAAGGGCAAGGCGGCGGCTTCTCAGCTCGCTGCTGGTGGGGGACAGCGTACGCCATTTCCTGGAGCCTTGGACGGCTATCACCATCCAATCGCCCACAACCCTGAGCACATATTCTGCAGCTCAATTGCTTGCCATTTTCTTAGCAAGCTTGCAAAACTCAACTTTAGCATAACAACTTAGTATTGTGCACAAAAATTGTGACATGTCACTAAATTAGATTACCTCCTCAGGGGCCAACAACTGGTAAGGGGAGGTTGAAATGTGTCAGTTATGAGGAAAGGGGCACCAGCATATTAACATTTCACATTTAAAATGTTTCTCCAACCCATCTCCAATATAGTACAAGTGCTTACAAAGCTGGGCAGTTTTTGCAACAAATTAAAGAGCACTTTACTATACTGTTTCATGTAACATTTCTTCCTTGAAGATTCCTGTTTAATTATTGCACTAGCCTGATTAAATACAACACTTTAGGTTTGTATATTATGGGATTGCATACATACAAAAAACAGTCATGTATAGAAGAAAAATTCCTTACAAGTAAATATTGCTCCACCATCTGACATCAGTGCAAGGTCACATATTGCAATTTGTTTTATATGTATGTTTAAATCTTTAACCAGATCTTATGAAATAAAGTGCAATAATGACCTTGCTCCTTTGCAACCTCCGGTAAGTAGGTGGCGGTGCGTTTTGATCCTTTTTCATTGATGAATTCTATTCTAATGCCATGTACACCCACCTGAAAGAAACCGGTAGCTTGGTTAACATTTAGATAAAAACAGCAAGGGTTGCCCCATTCACCCAACAAAATCCCAATATATCAATATATATCTATCTATATACTTTAAGCATTCTTCATTGTCCAACAATTCAAATATTTCTGACAATATAAAGGAAGAAGGGATTCTGGTTGCTTTGAAAAGAAACTTAGATTTAAATTTAACTGCATCCTTGCTACACACTAAATGCCTTTAGGAATCTCAACATTGTAATTTAAAGCGCTGCCTTCTTAAGTGCTTTACAACCACCTCATTTCAAACATGAGACAAAATAGAAAATACAGAGAATGCTAAACGGCAGATAAAGCAAAGTTGCTTACCTGTAACAGGCAGGTCAAATCAGCCACACAAGGGGACGATGACATCCGACCATGCTGAGCCTGAAAAGCTTTCTCAGAGCTCGGAAAAACTGAGAAGGGTTTTCTGCGCATGTGCAGGGATTCTCACTCTTGCAGAGGATCGTCCTGCTGTCTGCAGAGAACACCTGTTACAGCTAAGCTACTTTGCTTTCTCTCTGAATCAGTCACAAATGGGGCTCCCAAGTATCTATGATTTTTTTTTTATATCAGCAGTGGATCATGCATCCCATACTTTGATAGAGGCTGGAGGAAGAGACGAAGGAATTAAATAAGCTTTTGAGAACTGCTTGGCCAAAACTGCTATTTTGACAGGAAGCATGCTCTAGGCCAGTGGTTCTCAACCTTTTTTCTGTAGGGACCCACCTGGTAGATAATGCTTACAGGCGTGACACACTGAACATCACGGGGCTAAATGTAAACACATACTCTGCCTGCACGGGAACCCGCACCCCCAGTCCCTAAACTATGGATGCAGGGCAGAATGTTCTCAACTGTTATTGAATGTAAAATGTTGGTTTTAACTATTGACTGTAAAAAGTTGTTTTAACTGTAAACTGGCTTTCGCCAAACCTCGGTATAGAAAAAACTTTACTGAGAGAGCACCAGAAACTCCCTTACACCAGGCGCATCGTAAAATAGAAAACCTGAAAAAAAAAAACCCCACTGAGCAGGTGTGTGGCAAACCTTCCAAGCCATTGCTACACTAACTCCAAGAACTCAACAGCAATAGCCCTTCCTATGAAAAGGCAGCAGTGCAGCACCAATGCATGTCCTACTGAGAGTGAGAAAATGCAACAAGTAAAATACCTCACCTCAGTCACACATACAGATCAGAGTAAGAGACCACAAATTACAAATGTGGAGACAAACTGGAATGGAAATCTCAAAAACCCACTGCATGCAGTGCAAAACTGGAGAGCTAGAAAGAGAAATACAAATCCTCCTACACTAAGCAAAGACAGAAGAAATGCACATTCCCAAAACTGACATATGATGGCTCTTGTCACTCCCCTTCCATGCCTCCATCATCCTTCACTTTTCCCAATTACTCCCTTTCAATCATCCACTCACACTCACATCCCTGACCCCCCACATCCTCTCTCCCCTGCTTGTCTCTCCCAACCCCAGTTCCCACCCCTTCCTGTTCAGCAGCCCCCTCACTCCCTCTCCGCTCCTCCAGCTTCCCAGCATCCCCAACCTCCTTTCCCCCACCCTCCACAGTGTGAAGAGATCAGCAGCAGCGTCACTCCCAGACTCAGCAGGGGAAGAGAAAGTTTGCGTCCCATCAGGCCCAGAACAGCAGGAGCTGGCAATGTCTCGTTCTGATCTGGGTGAAGCAGGAAACAGCCTCCCACTGGGCCAGAAAGAGGAGAAGGGAGTGAGAGAATCCTCCCATCAGGCCCAATGTAAGAGAAGTCAACCAACTCCCACCCGGGCTGATAAGGAGGCAGCAGCCTCCTGCTGGCCCTGCGACACCTCCCAGGACCTCGTGATACACAGTTTGTCCCGACACACCTGTTGAGAACCACTACTCTAGGCAGCAATAAGCAGTGAAACTATAGATGCAAGGCCTGGTGGCAGTTTTGCAGATTTCTTCTAGTGAAGCAGAGCAAAGATGGGCTAAGGAAGCTGCCATGGTCCTAACTTGATGGGCTTTTACTAAACTCTGATTTTACCAATAAGGAATGTAATCAGATATCCATATGGAAAGAGTTTGTATCTGAACCCCTTGTTTGATTGAGCTGAAGATGATAAATTGTTGAGATTCAAACAGAATACAGCTCTTCTGCAGTCTTAGAAGATATGTTGGTATACAATGGATTGATTCAAGTAAAACCAGGAGACCATTTTTGGTAGAAATTTAGTGTTTTCTCAAAACTACTCTGTTGAAAATTTGGGTATAAAGAGATTATGAGACTAAACACTTGTAAAGCTCTTAGTCTGCGGGAAGAAGTCATAGCTATCCAAAACAAAACCTGCTCTGGTTAGAGGCTCAAAGGGTGATTTCATGAGCTGAGAACTACCGTATTTTTCGCTCCATAAGACGCACTTTTTTTCCCCAAAAAATGGGGAGAAAATGTGGGTGCGTCTTATGGAGCGAATGTAGCAGCTCTCCCTCTCGCGCGCCGTCCCCCGCCTCCTCCCAACTCCGCCCAATCAGCATGGTGGTGTAGGCGTGTGTATTCTGCCGGCGGAACTTGAGCTCCCTGCCGGTCTGCTGTTCCCGCGGTGCAGCTTGCTGCGAGGGTCGCCGCGGCGCAGGTCAGACATCACCTGTTTGACCTGCATGGGCTACGGAGGCCCCTCCAGTTCAAACAGATCCCTGCCGGTCTGCTGTTCCCGCGGTGCAGCTTGCTGCGAGGGTCGCCGCGGCGCAGGTCAGACATCACCTGTTTGACCTGCATGGGCTATGGAGGCCCTTCCAGTTCAGATGGCTGGCATTTGACCTGCGCCGCGGCGACCCTCGCAGCAAGCTGCACCGCGGGAACAGCAGACCGGCAGGGATCTGTTTGAACTGGAGGGGCCTCCGTAGCCCACGCGGTTCAAACAGGTGATGACTGACCTGCGCCGCGGCGACCCTCGCAGTGAGATGCACCCGGAACCGGTGGGGAGCTCGGGCTCTGCCGTCGGAGGCTCTCACTTGCAGTCCAAAGTAAGAACTTCACTCGTTGTGGTTTGGATGTATTGGAGGGTCATGGGGGTGGTATACTGCCTGGGATGGAGGACACATGACACAGACCAGCAAATAGAATTACTGCCTGTGCTGATTAAGTGACTACCTGTTGAAATATTAGGAGCAATTGCTCTCCTAATCAATGTAATATAGCCCTGACTATTTATTATTGAACTCTGGAGCAGTCATGAAAGTTTAAAATAACTGGTGTGAGAGAGATGTGTATGAGGGAGAGTCTGAGTGTGTGATTGTCTGTGGGTATGTGTATATGTGAAGAGAGCTAGTGAATGTGAAAGAGCCTATGTATGTATGTGAGGGACAGAAAACCAGTGAGTGTGAGTACCTGTGTGGATGTTCTCTGCCTTACTATAAAAAAACAAAACAAAAAAAAAATCCCACGGACGGCCACCAGGGGGTAGAGCCCATCATGGGGACAGAATTTTTTTTTTCTTAATTTTCCTCCTCTAAATCCTAGGTGCGTCCTATGGTCAGGTGCGTCTTATAGTGCGAAAAATACGGTATATTTGTTTTATGTTTTGTATATATGTTTTATTGTGATCTGCATCAAAAGACCGTACCAGAGTTTGTAGAATATAATATATTTAGATCTCAGGAAGTAGAAGGATGAAGATAATTTAGACTTTTCATGAATCTGACACTGTAGGTTCTGAGAAGTAGGGATTCATTTTATATTCTGACAGCATGCTCTTATAAAGTGAACTCTGAGTAAATTAAGATCTTCTAGCGGAGCATTTCTTGATGTTAGAATAATCTTACCCGTTTCCAAAGTGCACAGAAGAGACTGGCTCTGACTGCACCAATTCCGAGTTAGCTAAAGATTGAAGGTTCAGATGAAAGAGATTCCCATTTACTGAACGATACAGGATGGGAATTTTTTCAAACTTATTGGCTTCTTTACAGCTAGGCACTGATGCCCCTCCGCCTCTCATGCTCCAACCGACCCACTAGAACATCCAATAAAGCGACCCTAAAGAAGTCACACCTCACATCCACGAGAGATCGGGCCCTCTCCATTGCTGGCCCTACACAATGGAACGCTCTACCGACCAACCTTAGGCTAGAAGCATGCACTGCGAAATTTAGATCCTTATTAAAGACCTGGCTTTTTAAACAAGCCTTCCCCCAGGGCTCTTAACAGCTCCCCTGATTCTCGCTCCCACAATTACACCTGATACCTTTCTATACTGTACATAGACATATTTTATATACTGCACATAGCTGTCATAACTATAATTATAACTGTTCCTCCATTTGTTGCTGTTTCTATCCTCAAGCTGCCCGTTGCGATTGTTCCCTCTCACTTCCTCGCTTTTTCTCTAGTTAGATGCATCCCCCCCCCCTTTCCCTGTTTATTGTAATTTCCTTCAAGTTTGCTGTAAACAGATATGATGTCCCCACTAATATCGGTATAGAAGAATAAATAAATAAATTAAGTTTAAAGTGGTCAAAATGGAACTAGCAAAATTAGTAAGTTCTATTCTCGTCTTAATTTTTGAATTCTTTCTTGGCTATGAGAGGAATGGAGGGAAACAAAGAAGTTCTTGATTCCATGTCACTGCAAAAGCATTCATCACTAGATTGTTCCTTGCTGGTCTTTTGAAACAGTGCGCAGGGACTTTGTTGCTGTATAGGACTGAAAAGAGATCTATATGTGGAGGTCACCCAGACTGAAAGTTGAAAAACAGTTCTTTGGCTATATATTGGTCCAATGACCATTCATGTGGTTGTAGTTGGAAACTTAATGTGTTGGCCATTTAGTTTTGGTTTCTTGAAATACAGATGTGGTAAAATGTACCCAAAGGCGTGCAACAGGCACAACAACTGGGGTGGAATTTGGTAGAGGGCATCCTGAACCCTACCGGGTTGGCGGAAGGATGTTGGTATCTTAGTTCGCAAATAAGTTGTGTAGCACAGACTGGCCGAAGATAGAATCTTGTCTGCCAGCCTTGTCTAAACAATAATGGGCTGCGAAGCACAGTGTGGAGAGAGCTCCAGGTAGTAGCCTTACAGATGTCAGCAAGTGGCACCGAGTGGAGGTGCACTACTGAGGTCGCCATGGCCCTGATAGAGTGTGCTTTAATACGGTCTTGAAGCGGAATGCCTGCCTGTTGGTAACAAAAGGAAATACAGTTCGCTAACCAGGAGGAGAGAGTCTGCTTACCCACAGGTTTGCCCAATTTGAAAGGATCGAAGGAAACAAACAATTGAGTGCATTTCCTGTGGGCAGCTGTATGGTCTAGATAAAATGCTAGAGCACGTTTACAGTCAAGGGTATGCAGAGCCCATTCTCCTGGGTTTGAGTGGGGCCTGGGAAAAAAGGTGGGTAGTATAATGGATTGATTGATATGAAACTCCGATACTACCTTAGGCAAAAACAGGGTGAGTGCAGAGTACTACCCTATCATGCAGAAGTTTAATGTAAGGCGGATAGGTAACTAAGGCCTGTAACTCACAAACTCTGCGAGCAGAAGTGATCACCAAAAGAAAAATCACCTTCCAGGTGAGATGGCGGAGATCACAGGATTGGAGAGGCTCTAAAAGCGGTTTCATGAGCCGCCCCAAAACCAAGTTGAGGTCCCAGGAAGGGGCTGGAGGGCACAGTGGAAGTTCAAGGTGGAGCAAGCCCTTCAAAAAGCATGTTATGAGGGGTTGTACTGAAATAGGTACATCCCCGACACCTTTATGGAAGGCGGCTACCATACTGACATGTACCCTGATAGAAGAAGTTTGGAGATCTGACTGACAGGTGCCAGAGATAGTCCAAAAACTTCGGTGTGGAACAAGTGAAGGGATCGATGGACATGGAAGTACACCATACCGCAAACCTGTTCCATTTGTAACGATAAGACTGCCTTGTGGAAGGCTTTCATGAAGCTACTAGGACATGGGAAACCGGCTCTGAAAGGTTAAGAGGTTGAAGGATTAACCTTTCAACATCCAGGCAGTCAGGGAGAGGGCCTGGAGGTTGGGGTGACGAAGGCAGCCATTGTTCTGAGTGATCAGAAGCGGGTCCTTCCCCAGAGTAATGTTCCGGTGTACTGATAGGTCGTGAAGAATTGGAAACCAGACCTGGTGTGGCCAATGAGGGGCTATGAGAATCATTAGTCCCTTGTCAACTTCACGAGTCTTTGAAATGAGTGGAAGTGGAGGGTACGCATAAAGGAGACCGCTGGCCCACGAGAGGGAGAAAGCATCACTTGGCTGAAGGTTTTGGCTGTGAGTGAGAGAGCAGAAGTTCTACTTTGCGGTTGTGAATTGACGCAAAGAGTTCTATGTGAGGGTAACCCAAACGTTGGAATATTGAGTCCGCTACAGTGGGGTTGAGGGACCACTCATGCGGTTGAAAAGTGCGACTCAGCTTGTCTGTCAACACATATAACTGGTTTGAGAATTATCTTTCTGAACGTTCTCAGATGGTTAAATTTAACAGTCGTTGTTCTGAAGCCCTCCCATTAAAAGTTGGTGTTCCACAGGGCTCAGCTCTTTCCGCCATGTTGTTCAATGTATACCTTGCTCCCATTACCAAACTCCTGGCCATCATCACTGATGGTTTTAAGTTATATGCTGATGACATTCAATTTTATGTCAAAGTGAAAAAGTCATGGCAGGAAACAGTTGATTCTCTCACCCTCTGCTTAAATACCATAAATCGTTGGTTAAAACATAACAAGTTATTGCTTAACACTAATAAAACCACCATGTTGTTGATCCATCAATCATTATCTACTTCTATTCAGAATTCTCTGACAATTGATAATATGTCTTTTCCTCTTGTCAACCCAATTAAGAGTCTGGGCTTTTTGTTAGATTCTACGTTATCATTTAAACCTCAAATTGGAATGTTAATCAAAACTGGCTTTTTCAAATTGCGATTATTGGTTGGTTTACGTCATTTGCTTCATGAAAAAGATTTCTTGACTGTTGTCCGAGCTATCGTCTTCCCGCATATCGATTATTGCAATGGATTGTATATTGGGTTACCAAAATGTCGAATTCAGCCAATTCAGTTATTATTGAATTCTGCTGCTAGGTTGGTATCCAACCTAAAACGTCGCGATAGGATATCGCCAGTGTTATGTAAACTCAATTGGCTACCAGTTCCTGATAGGATTTTGTTTAAAATAGGATTGATTGTTTTCAAACTTCGTATGAGTAATTCTCCATTCTGGTTTAATACTCTCTTAAGAATCAATAAACCAGCAAGATCTTTGAGATCCTCTCAGTTGAATTTTCTTGAAGTTCCCTCCATCCGTCATGCTCGCTTGTTCAGTACTAGAGAGACTTCTTTTTCAGTTGCGGCGCCTTCACAATGGAATTTGATTCCTTTTGACTTAACATCTTTAGATGATCTTAAAAAATTTAAAACATCTTATAAAGACTTCCTTCTTACCCGTGCTTTCGAGACGTAAGCTATGAAGTTAATACCATCTAACTGATCAAGAATTCTTCTCACCCGTATTTTTGAGACGTAAGCAATGAAGTTAATACCATCTAACTGATTTAGTATTTTATACCATATTTGAGATGTACTGTAATGAAGTTTTGTCATCTTACTTCATATATAAATGTGACAATGTTTTATCTGTTGATTTGATGTTAATTTAAATTTAAATTTTTGTTGAGTTTTAGTTTTTGTCAAATGTTTATTGTAATGTTGTGTATGTAATTATGTACATCGCTTAGGCCAATTGTGTTAAGCGATTAATAAATTTTTTAAAAACAAAAAAACAAACATTGTCCACTCCCGGCAAATAGGTGGCCCTAAGGTACATCAAGTGGGAAAGGGCTTCCACCCATATCCGTGCAGCTTCCTGACACAGGAGGTAGGAGCCCGTTCCACCTTGCTTGTTGATGTACCACATGACCACCTGATTGTCGGTTTGCATCAGGATGACCTGGTTGGAAAGGTGATCATAAGAACATAAGAAATTGCCATGCTGGGTCAGACCAAGGGTCCATCAAGCCCAGCAACCTGTTTCCAACAGAGGCCAAAACCAGGCCACAAGAACAACCCATGCTACTGATGCAATTAATAGCAGTGGCTATTCCCTAAGTATAATTGATTAATAGCCATTAATGGACTTCTCCTTCAAGAACTTAGCCAAACCTTTTTTGAACCCAGCTACACTAACTGCACTAACCACCTCCTCTGGCAACAAATTCCAGAGCTTTATTGTGCGTTGAGTGAAAAAGAATTTTCTCCGATTAGTCTTAAATGTGTTACTTGCTAACTTCATGGAATGCCCCCTAGTCCTTCTATTATTCGAAAGTGTAAATAACCGAGTCACATCTACTCGTTCAAGACCAAGGTCACCATCTTGAACTTTTCTCTTTGTAGGTATTTGTTTAAGGTGCGAAGATCCAGTATTGGGCGAACACCACCTGACTTTTTTGGTATCAGGAAATACCGGGAATAGAACCCCTGCCCCTTTTGGGAGAGGGGCACTGGCTCTATTGCTCAGGACTGGAGAAGAAGGGAGACCCTCCTGCTCCAGGAGTGATGAGTGGTCGGATGTTCCCCACGATAGCCGAGGTGGGGAATCCGGTGGAACAGAGAGAAAGTTGAGGTGGTAACCTTGGGCTATTACAGCGAGTACCCACGGATCTGTGGTGACTATGTCATGGTGTGGAGAAGTGGCACAACCGGCCTCCAATGGGAATGGCCGGAAGTGGAGGCTGGGAACTGCTCTCTAGGAAGGAGTCAAAAGCCAGACGCTGGACTTGGCTGGGGGGCTGGCTGGGACTTCTGTACTCGAGGTTGCCTGAATTGGCCTTTTTGGTAAGGCTTAGAAGGCCGACCCCTGGACACCAGGGGATAGTATCTCCTTTGCCGGTAGACTTGTCTCTTGGAGTCTCTCCTAAAGGATCTTTTGGAAGAGGAAGAGAGATCAGAAGGCAGTAAGGAGAGCTAGCACAGAGTCTCTTGGTGGTCCTTGAACTGCGCCACTGCTTTTTGAATCTTTTCTCCAAAAAGATTATCCCCAGCACAGGGCAAGTCAGCTAAGAAAAGAAAATGCCATACTGGGTCAGACCAAGGGTCCATACTGTACTTCTGGCCTGAGGTCTGAAGACTTTAGCCAGGCCCATCTCCTTGCACCAATTCCTGCCGCCGAAACTCTGGAGGTGGTGTCGAAGATATCATATGCAGATCGTACTTCATGTCTGCCAGCATCTAGGCCTTTTTGTGCTAAGGCATGAAGCTGGTCCTGGAAGTGCAGAGGTAAGGCTTCAGCAAGTTCCTGAATCTTCATGAACAGGGCCCTGTTGTATTGGGATTGTATTGTATTGGGATTGGGAAGCAATGCGAGAGATCAGCATTGAGCCATGGAATACACGTCTTCCAAATGCATCCAGGAATTTTTGTTCCTTTCCTGCAGGAATGGAAGAATGAGGTTTAGAGCGTCATGCCCTCTTCTAGGCTGACTCCACAACCACTGAGTGATGATCTAATTGAGTTCTCTGGAAGCCAGGGGCTGACTGAACTAAGTAGGTGGCATCTGCCTTACGGTTAACAGGTGCCACAGAGCCAGGGTGCTCCCAATTTCTCTTTAAAAGTCCAGAAGGATTTCACGAATAGGGATAGACATGATTTCCTTTGGAGCATCGAGAAACTGGAGAAGCTCCAGCATCTGATGCTTAGAGTCCTCTTCAGTCTGCAGCTGGAATGGAACAGTTTCAGACATTTCCTTTACAAAGTTGATAAAGGACAAGTCCTCTGGAGGAGAATGTTTCCTTTCATCAGAAGGCGAGGGCTGTGAAGGAAGATCATCAGTATCCTAGGACTGATCATTGGACCAAGGATCGTACGGCTCATCACCAGCTCCCATATATTCATCAGAAGGGAGTAACAGTGTTATTCCGGAAAGCCCGGGCCTAGGCATCGATGGCCTCAGAGGCAGCATCTAAGGCATCGATGGAATCGGCGACATCAATGGCAGCACTCCCAAGGGCAGAATGGAGATCGGTGTTTCTTCTTCCGATGACAAGGGTATAGGTGAGGAAGGAATAGGAGCCATCAATTCCCTTGGATCCACCGGTGGAAGGGCACAGATTAACGCATCCATTCTTAACAATAGTGGTGCAAGCGCCTTGGGTATCGGATTGGTGGCCGGCTCGGAAACCAGCATTGATGGAGGTTTGAACCCCTGGAGTGCTTTACCGATGGCCTCTTGGATCATCCGATCCAATTCCTCACGGAAACCTGGGGCATGGATCCCGGTTCCCGAGTAGAAGGCAGCACTGGCATAGCCGGAGGGTCCACCGGTGATAGTGGAGTCGCGGCTCCCGGCACCTGTCCAGGTGGGAAACACCTCGGTGACCCAGAAACAGAAGAGGATGGGGCCTTTTCTGTTTGGGACTTCTTTGTGGGTGGCTCAGACAACGTCAATGCCAAGGGCTTGCCTGTATCGGTGGCCTGAGCTTTTCGATGGCGGTGTCGATGTTTTTCTCGTTCTCCTTGGTCTTTCTCCTGAGGAGAAACAGAAGGGGGTCGACACCCACAGAGTCGTCGAAGCCGGTCGGGCAGTAGCGGTTTCCCGGTGCTGGCACGAAGTCGACAGTACTGGTTTGGATGACGTCGAAGCTATCGATGGAGTCGGGGTTTTTGATCGAAAGAGAAGTTCCATCTTCTCCAACCTAGCCTTGCGACCCTTTGGTGTCATTTGGGCACATTTGGTGCAAGTAAGGATATCATGGTCGGACCCCAAACACATCACACAGACCATGTGTGAGGGTCAGTGATGGACAATGTTTGAGTGCAGTCGGGGCAGCGACGGAAACCAGACGCCATGGCCTCGACAAAAATCTAGTCGTGGTGCGGTTGATGGCCGGTAGGCCTCGAGGGAAAAACTAGACGGGAATAGACCGCAAGCCGGTAAAAAACTTACCGTTCGACCGTGGAGCAAAGGTATCGATAAGGGGACCCCTGTGGGGTATAATTATTTGAAATTTTTAAAAAAAGTTCCGTGAAAAAAAATTCCCGTCAGGAATCTCTGAAGAGCTCCTTAATCCACGTGGCTACTGCTGCGCGGAAAAAAGAAGACTGAAGGGGGACCCCTGCTGGATGCAGGGTTGGTGCTATGCTGGGCATGCCCAGTAGGTGCCAGTCAAAGTTCTAGAAACTTTGACAAAAGTGTTCCGTGATTGGGCTCCATCCTGATGATGTCACCCATATGTGAGGACTACCATTCTGCTTGTCCTGTGAGAATGAGAAAATATCTGGAGTAGAATTCTGCGTTTCCTTGTAGTACTGGGGATCGCTCCACTGCTTTTGCTGCAAGGAGAGTTGACAGCTCTTGTTGAAGGAGTTGGAGCTGTTCCACATTCATGGAGTGATTCTTCAGGGGGACTGCTTGGAAATAAGATTTTGAAATTTAAATATTCCTGATTATAACCTTTAATATCCAATGGTCTGTTAAAATGACAGTAGTCGAATGGCAATTTATAGACTAATTTATTAAAGCATGAGCTTTCGAGGACAGAATCCTCTTCATCAGATGCATGAAGTGATGTACAAGAGATGGGCAAAATATATACAGGACAGAAGGCATTGGATTAGGCAGTACAAGGTGTGGAGAAAGTGGTGTTATCAAAGAGCATAAAGGGCTAACATTTTGAAGCCTTCCCCCAACTGTATGCTGTTCAAATCTAATCTGAAATCTTGACGACAGTGTAGTCAAAAGTTGGGATTAAATTTTGGTTGTGTTTGCTACAGAGACTCGAGTTATGCTGTCCCCTAACGAGAGGCCTGTTTTGATAATGTTGCTACTGCTGCAGGACAGGTAAGTTTGATATCTTCTTCATGAAAAGAAATAATGCCTCTCAAAATTGAGGCTGACCTTTTTTATTCTCTTTATTCTGTCAGCCCTGCTATAGCTGCTGACAATAAGGAGTGTGAAACAATGATCTTTAATAAAATCTATTTCTTTTACCTTGTCACCAACAGATTCTCTTTGTACGGAACATCAGCCAGTTGGATATGGATGAACAGACTATAAAAAGGCAAAATGGTCTTTTTCTGCCTTAATGTTTCTAGGTTTATACTTTTTGTGTGAACATCCTCAAAGATTTAACACTTGTAGTTATGCTAGCCTTCTGGCTCCAATGGCTACTTGAGAAGTCTTGGAGGAAGTATCATAAGCTGATTGCTTGAAGCCTGGTTTCTTGTCCGTTATTGAAGCTAAATCAAACTATTTTCACAACCTTGGAGACTCAAAACAAAAAATACTAACTGAAGAAATTACAAAAGTAATTGATCAACTTTCAATGAGCAGCTTAGGAGTGAGTGTAATAATGTGTCCTTTCGCATGAGCAGAAGGAAAAAAAAAAAGACGAAGGAGAATCACGCAGCAGCAGTTGTATAGGAGCCCCAGGCATGCTCACAAAATCCTTGTCTATCTCAGAGCCACTAAATGACATCACCCGCTTATGTGGCTAATTACTGTCCTGCTTGTCCACGGACAATCTGATATGTAACCATGGCTTTGGTAATAATATGAATTTAAAGGCACGCTGACTGCTCAAATATTCTTGCTATAGTGGGATATAAGTTTAATTAAAAAATAAAGCTATTTTTGAGTAACAATTTACCACTGTTTGACTTTTTTTTTATTTTAATCTGAGGAGAAAACTGTTATGGGACAAAGATTCTCAGTAGTGCTATACATGTTTAATAACTAACTTGTCAAAAATGTTATAACCAATCCTCCTGTTCTTTGTTGCCAGTAAGCTCACATTCAAGTTCAATTTGTTAAAAACCAAAAATTTTACAACTCTTGCGTGTTGGGATTTTGATTTCTGTGTGTTTAAAAAACTCTTTTCACAATATAAACCTAACAATGAGCAATTTTTGAAGATTAATGTCAGTGGCCATTTTTTCCCTACTTTCGCCCGAAGGCAGAAAACAAGTAAGGTCTGTGATCTATCTCCCACCATGTAGTCTGTTTCAATAAACAAAATCCAGTGGCTACAAATATCTATTTCAGGTGCAAGCCTACTAGCTCTCTGTTCGAACTTTACTCTGACAGTAAGTGAAGTTTAAAGAAAAATACAAGTGTTAAATGCAAATATCCTAGGTCCATGACTTTCGATTTTCTTACAAGTGTTCAGAGAGCAATCTATTGTGCACCTTAACAACAGATAAAAACATCCTTTAGTAGTTTCTCCAAGACAAAATGAACTGTTTCTTTAAGAGCATACACTTCTCATTCTTTCAAAAGGAAAGTGTTTGGCAAGGATGAGGACAAAGGCTGTCTTCTTTAATGCAGGCACCCAAAGATAGGAAGACCATGATTCAGTTTTAATGAAAGAGAATCAAACAATTACTGAAGCACTTGGAGTATAAAATTACATTTCTTTCTTCTTCTATCTGCATTCATGTATAATATGAAGTCAGTCGGGCCACCCTAAAGAAATGCACATGGTGCATACGACTAGTGAAGTCTGCCACAGAGGCTCAGAAAATACTGCACTGCCTTGCTAACTGCTTGATCCCTGCAATATTCAGTCCCTTTGGGCAACTGCTGGTTTTCTCAAGGCAGCTCCAGGGGCTTCTGAAACTACAGCAGATGATAAATTCTCAGCTTCAGGAAGAAATGATTTTTGATATGTTCAGTGGTAGCAGTGTTTCAACACTATAAATTAAAGAATCCTCAAAAATTGTCAAGAGGGGATGATGGTCTCTATCTGCCTTGTCCTTATCAATTATGCCCTAGACCACCGACTGGGCAGTTTCAGTTCTATAGATCAGCGTAAACCCTGTCCTTTGTAACCTTTAAATCTGCTGCTTTATAAACACATAAAACAAGTAGATGTAGTCTAAAACACAGAAACACATTTACATTTATTAAAATAAATGAGTATAGAATTGGAAAAATAAAGATTTGGCTTCCCACTGATATCCAAGATTAAGCTTTAGCTTAACTGGGGAACGCCAGTCAGTGAGCCTCACCATTCCAGCAGCAAGCGCCTATATTCTTCTCACAAACATTTAATTACCACCAATTTATTGGATGCTACTTCAGAAAACATTTGTGCTGTAAAAAAGCCAAAAGGAGAGAGTCTCTGCAGAGTATGACTGCAGCATATTAATTGACATATATTTATGGGACTGAGCATACATCATATTAAATGAGCTGTCTGGTTACATTTCTGTGGCGATTCCTAGAAAGCGTAAGGTATGTGAAGCACTGCCAGCCGATCCACGGTGCAGTCAATCAGCAGTAGGAGCGTTAGAATTCACCTTGGGTCATATCAAGTGAAACTATTTTTCGGCTAATGACTGTTTAAAAGGTAGACAGACAACAGGAAGCTATTCTCAAAAATTAATCACCGGTTTACTGCCTTGAGGGTACAATACAGCATTTAATCAACTGCAGAAGTGATTGCAGATAACCAGGTTATATCCAACAATGGGATATGGATTAACTTTGCTACTGAAAATGGACTAAATAGCTGCAAAGGACACAGCTCTGAACTATAAACCTCTTCCTCATAACCAAATGGAAGATAAAAACTTAAAAAATATTCTCCATCATGTAGCTTGTTTAGTTTGAGGCAGCCTACGTCATTCATCTTGCACAAGGTTCAGAGAGAAAAAGAAAAAACATGAAGGCCATTTTCTTCTATTACTGCTTCTATTACTGCCTTGCTCCGGGAGGAGGGGAGCGAGGACTGGCAGTGTAAAGCGACGAAGCGACTTACTTTTTTTGCAGCCCCCCCTCCGGAGACGGACATCGGCTGAGACAGATCGCGGCTCCCCTGCCTCCCAGCGCAGATGGACGCCTGCACGGGCGAAAGCGGCCCCTGTGCGTGCAATTGGGCCGCTGAAGGCGTGATGTCACATGCCGTGACGCCAAACATCGTGACGTCACGCCTTGAGCGGCCCAATTGCACGCACAGGGGCCGCTTTCGCCCGTGCAGGCGTCCATCTTCGCGGGCAGCTGGAAGCAGGGGAGCCGCGTTCGTCTCCGGAGGGGGGGCTGCAAAAAAAGTAAGTCGCTTCGTCGCTTTACACTGGCAGTCCTCGCTCCCCTCTGCCCGGAGCAAGGCTGCTTTTTGCGCCTTGCCTCGGGAGGAGGGGAGAGAGGACGGGCAATCCCGAGCGTAGGATTGCCCGTCCTCTCTCCCCTCTCTCTCTTGCAACTTTTTTTTTCGCTTTTCGCCTTTGTTGCTTCGGGAGGAGGGGAGAGGACTGGGGCTGCCCCGGAGACCAGCACCCATGGACACGGCCAGGGCAGGTGAGCGGGGTCTGGGGCAAAGTTTGCCGCCTACCCTTACCCCTTCCTCTAACGCAGGGGTAAGGGTAGGTGGTAAGTTAGCAGGTTAAACGCGCGGCAAAACAGCAGGGTAAAATAGCGATAGTCGGGGCACGCGTTACTGAAAGGGAGGGAATAGCTAATTCGATCGTTTACATGTAATATACATGCCGCGGGCGGAAGGGGTTTACCCGGGGATTTAAGGACGCGGTAAGAGTAGGTTAAAGGGGATAGTGTATCACGGGTTGGACTAACGCGGCTGAAAAGTGAGTAGAAAGCGGGTTAGGAGCAGGGTAACCGCGGCCCCACTTTAGTGGATTGACCTGTTTGTTTTTTAATCCCAGTAATCCCAGCTCCCAGCAGCACAGCAGAGCGCTGCCTTCAGCCCCTGCCCTGCTGCTGTCACTGCCCCTGGCTCTCTCATCACCAGCTGCAATCACCTCGCAATGACTTTCAGGATCAGGTAAGTCTTTGTTTTAAAAATTATTATTTAGGATACTCCTTTACACATCCATAAAATCTAGTTAGAAAGCCAGTCTGCAGTACGTTCAAGTTTTGAGAAGACTGAAGCAATCCTATTGTAACTTACATCTCTATTGGTTTCTATAAGGTGAAGCAAAATAAAAGATTGATTTTCAAAATTTTCCAATGCCACCTACAGGTACAAATTTGGATTGTAAGCTAAGGGCAGGAAAAATACCTACTGTTCATGGATGTAGTTCGCTTTGAACAAGGCATAAGCTAAATAAATCTAAATAAATCCATACAAGTAGTATAATATTTATGTAAATACCCTCAGCACTGCTCTCTCTGTATATATTCAGGGTGCCTCTTCTCTACGTCAAATTAGTCATGTAGTATCTAGTAAACTAATATGTCATTGATAATTTGGCTTAAAAGGCTGCATTTTTGGTTGTTTCTTGCTATATATATATTAATTGTAAATTAGTTATATGATTTTTTGTTGACCTTTCCAGCTGCCTGCTCGAACCTTTATCCTTCCACTTCTCTCCCATCTTGTTCCTTCGCTGCCCTCTTTCATGTAACTTGTTTTTCATTTTCCAATCTTTTGTTATTTCCCCGTTATAAGTAAACCAATGTGATCTGCAATTGAATGTCGGTATAAAAAAGATTTTAAATAAGTAAATAAATATATAATCTGCCCGCTGCTGTGGGAGGATAGGGAGTGCCGTTTCCTCCTGGGCTACGGTGCCCGCAAGTTTTCATCCACAACTACTCAGACTTTCCTACCCATTTTATATCCCCCTTCCAGCCCATACAATGACAAACTGCAGCTCGACCTGGAATGGGGTCACAGCCCATGCCAGATCCTGAGACTTTCTCCACTACACCACAGAGACCGTGAATACCACATCTCAGCAGCAGCATCTCCCAGCTCAAACCCAGCTCCTCCACACCCCCACGCTCTCAGCACTGGCACTAAGTCAGCAAGAGCAGGGCCGGCGCTAGCCCTATGCCAACAATCACTGTCTCTGTCCTGAGCCCATCAAACAAAGTCCAGCTCCCTCCAGCAATCCAGCTTTTTAAAACTGACCCTGCCCCAAACAGAACCCATGGTCAAGGTAGCCTAAGCGAATCTTACAGTCGTGCCCATACAATTCAATTATGCATTTATAACAGATTTTACATGAAAAAGAACACGCAAGCACACAGTCTTCTGAGGCAAAAGTATCACGCACAACATGCATAATTTACATGCACGGCTGTGCCGCCAAACAGAAAATCCTGCAAGAGATACTTGGCATTCCCTTGGAATAGGTGCTGTGTGGGGGCTTGGCTCTCAGAAAGCCATAAACAGAATTATCATTACAATACAGTAAACCTCCCATACAAAAACAAACCTAACAATCTTATCTATGAAAAGGCAACACTGCACCTAGAACATCAATACATCTCCTACTGGGAAAACAGAACAAATCAGACTACTACAGATCCCTAAAGATAAATTATCTGGTAGCAGAATACCTGACCAAATAAAGAATAAAGAGACCAGAAAGTATAAATAGAAACATGTTGAGAACTGAACTGGAACCCATAACAAGTCAGTCTCTATACACAGAGCAACAATGGAAAAACAGATACATTACCATGCTTCATAAAACATTAAAAAATAAACTCAAGAAATATAAATCATAACAGTAAAATCAGTCATAAAAAAATATTTCAAATCAGTTAAATAGAATATCTAAAATTTCCCAAACAAAATATTTAAAAACATTAAAAAAAATCCAGTAATTAAAATGTTTTAATTTCCCAAAAAACCCCCAAAATATTTAAAAATGGCAGAAACATCAAATTTCACCCAATTAATTAAAACTAATAAGTTAAAAAAATCTCCTGCTCTCCATACCTGGGATCTTTTGACTTCCAGTTACCCTAAGATTGTGGTAGGTAGGGCCACACAAGCTTTATCTTCATACACACATATTCATTCTCTCACACATATTTGCTCTCTCTCCCTCATAGACACATTTTATGTGTGTGAGCATGCCTGTGAGAACCTATATGACACACACACATGCACATAGGTTCTCACACAGACACACACGCAAGCTTTCACAGACATACACATGAACACAAGCTCCGACACACACTCAAGCTCACACAGATACAAAAACAAGCTCTAAAAATTGCCATACTGGGTCAGACCAAGGATCCATCAAGCCCAGCAACCTGTTTCCAACCGAGGCCAATCCAAGTGACGTGGACATGGCAAATACCCAAACATCAGATAAATTACAAGCTACTATTACATATTAATTCTCATAATAGCAGTTTATGGATTTAACCTCAGGAACTTATCCAAACCTTTTTAAAATCAATAACACTAACTGCTGAAAACACAATGGACACACGCACGAACAAGCTCCGACACACGCACGAACAAGCTCCGACACACGCACGAACAAGCTCCGACACACGCACGAACAAGCTCCGACACACGCACGAACAAGCTCCGACACCGACACACGCACACAAGTTCTCAGATATACACATAACCTCCTTTCTCCAGGCCATGATGGAATGGGCTCCACCATGGCCCCATCCATCCCATCAGTCTCCTTCTCCCTTAAGTCTGGGCCAGGGTAGAATGAGCTCCACCATGGCTCCATGGGCTAGTCTTTCCTTCAGCCCCACCAGCCTTTCTGTGATGGGCACAGGGGGAAAGCTGTGAGCACATGCAGCTAAGAGGGGAAACTGCCATGCCCTTTCCTCATTTTTGGCTGCTAGTGGGTTGAACTCCACCAGAGGCACCACAGCCTCTCCCTGCTGCCGCTGCCCCCCAGATATGCCGCTCCGTGCAAATGCACAGTGTGCACACCCAGTCATGCCAGGCCTGACCAGAGGGGCCCCTGGGTGTTCAGTTAAATATGTGAAGTTATATAGTCTTCTACCCAAGACAGAAGAAAGCTAATGAAAATAACAAAAGCTGACTTGGATTTATTTATTTATTTATTGGTTTTTATATACCGCCGCTCAAAGATATCGCGTCGGTGTACAGATAACAAAACAAAATACGCCGTAGCGTTGTACATAGAACAAATTAATAATAGTTGAGAACTAATACATAAGCAACTAACAGTAGTAACAAAAACTAACTTAAAAGGCAAAACTTATAGAGGAACCAGCTATAAATTAAGATAGAAGGGAAAACAGGGGGGTGGGGCGGGAGGGGAGGAGCAAAAAGAATGGGAATGCAAGGCATTGAAGGGCATTGCATCTTAGAAGAGGCACTAGAGTTGAGAAAAGGCATTATAAGAGCTGCGTAGCGATTATATACAAGCATATATAGGGTTACCATGGAAGAAAGAGAGAGGTGGGAGGGGGAGGCGATACAAGAAGGATAGTGTCTATTATGACTGAAGGGGTGGGTAGAAGGTGGTAGAAGAGGAGCAGAGAGGGATCATGTGTAGGCTTTGGTAGATAACCATGTCTTGAGTTTTTGTTTGAAGATCTTTGGGGACTGTCCAAGACGTAATTCAGTAGGCATAGAGTTCCATAACATGGGGCCAGCTAGGGAAAGAGCGCGGGACTTAGTGGATGTATATTTAAAGAGTTTTGGTGAGGGGGTTTGCAAGGTGGCTATGTATGGATTTCTGGTCGGCCTATTAGAAGTATGAAATTGTAAGGAGTTAGAGAACCAATTCATTTCTGGATTGTGAAGGGCTTTGTGGATGAGGGATAATGCCTTATATTGTATGCGAAAGTGAATGGGGAGCCAGTGTAATCCCTTAAGAATGGGGGTAAAGTGCTCCTTTGAAGTAGTGTTGGTGAAGATACGAGCGGCAGTGTTCTGCAGGATTTGTAACGGGTGTTTAGCATTTTTGGGTAGTCCTAATAGCAGTGCATTACAGTAGTCAATTTTAGAAGAGACCATGGCTTGTAATACGGTACGGAAATCAGAGAAATGTAGTGGTGGTTTTAGTTTTTTTTTAAGTGTGTGGATCTTGAAAAAACATTCTTTCAGTATTGCGTTAATACATTTTTTGAGTGTCATATGGTCGTCTAGTATGACTCCTAGATCATGGATTTGGTGAGAAAATAGTGTGTATGGCAAAATAATAGGTGTTGTGGTGTAGTATGGGAAGGTGTAGGAGGAGATATGACCATGAGTTCCGTTTTTGTGGTATTAAGGGCGAGTTGGATAGAATTTAAGAGGTTGTTAATTGAGGTGAGTGTTGCATGCCAGATATCAAGGGCTTTCGGTATAGAATCAGTGATGGTAATTAGGATTTGTACATCGTCAGCGTACAAATAGTGGGGTAACTTAAGGCTGGAAAGGAGCTGGCAGAGGGGTAGCAGGTAAATATTAAATAGCATGGATGAGAGAGAGGAGCCTTGGGGGACTCCCTGAGCAAGGGGAATTTCCTTAGATTCATAGTTGCCAAATTTGACTTTATAAGAAGCAATATCCTATAGGCAGTCAGCAGTACATCAATTATGTGGATCAGAATAACCACGCAGAGTGGATGGACCCACTGGTCTGTATCTGCTGTTATTTACTATGCTATTATGTTCTGTTGATATCTTATGCAAGAAATAACATGGTAGGCTCCTGAGGGTAGGTGCACTGTGATTCTGAGATTTACTAACGGAGAATGGTAATTTATTACTATTTCTGAAACATTTCATCACTAGAATCTTTCTTTACTTTCTTTCTGCTGCTTTTTTTTCCTTTTTTTGCTTCTTTCTCCCTTTGAATGTGGGCCTATATTTGTGGCATATTTGTTTCTATACCTATTTTTCCTCTGGTTTCCTTCCATTCCAGTTTTGTTTTCATCATGTTGTAATATTAAGAAGTTACAGAATAAAAAAAAATCATGCTATAAAGTCACAGCAGACTTTATCAATTATATTGCTCTATACTATACAATTTAAACAAAAAACTATTTTTCCTTAATTTTCCTGTTCTCTGCACATCTCAGTATGGCTCCTCTAATTTCTAACATTCTAAATAATTTCTTTTCCATTTTTTTCAGTATATTTCTTTTCATACTGCTTTTTTTTTTTTTTTTTTTTTTAAGACTCCCACCTTTTCTCCATTTCTTTAGCTCCCTCTCATTAAAGCCCTCTTCTGAATCTTATTTCCTTATTAAATACCCTTGGAAAGAAGTTACATATGACTAATGGATTCTGTCTGTCTCTCTGCTGTCTAATGTACACCTCAACCCAAGCCTATAATGCAATTTAATCTCCTCTCCCAATCAGTTTTTCTTTGGCTGTCTCATACCATGTGGAATGGCGTCTCGCCTGTAAGGGCAGGGAGCAAGAGGGACAAAGCAGGAATATGCAGGGACTATGAAACTGGACACGTAAATAAGAAACTGATTGCGTTTGCTGGTGGGGAAGGGAAGATGACCAGAATTGATAGTTTGCATCTTTTGTTGGCACTTTTATTGCAGCTGACAATAAAAAATCCCTTTAAAAAAGGGATAACTGCTTTATGCTTTCTGTTCAATTCTGTTGCTGCTGCTCTTGATAGCACTATTCTCCGCAGATGAGCAAGACAGTAATAAGTGGGTGACAGTAGCCAACGTGCACGGCTGAAGAAACTCTCAGAGTTCAGAAAAGCTGAGGTTTCCTGAGCATGCATAAGCCTCCCTACGTAGCTGTCCTGTGAGTCTCCTCAGTGCAAAAGGATATGCTTTGTTGTCTTCAAGCCAAAGTTCTTGTGTTAGTTTATTTTTGCTTCTCTTCAATATTTTTCATGTTTTCCCTTTTTCCTGTTTCACAAGTCTCCCTGCCATCCCCAAAAAATGTTCTATTTTTAGTAGCTTACATTTGTGTTTCATAATTAAGTTTGACCTTGCCTTAGCCCTTTTCACAATTTATTTATTTATTTATTTAATGAGTTTTATATACCATCTTTCGGTAAAGCCAATGAAGGACAGCAATTCAAACTTTATAAGATGCCTCTACTGCTGCTTCAATTTATCCTTATTTGACCAAGATGACCACTGTACTCATTGTTTAGACTTATCACATGGGAAACCAAACTGCGCTGTCCGAATGTCCCCAATACAAGAAGATCAGAAGCTTCACATTAAAAGAATTCTTAAGTTCTCCCAAGGTCAACTAAGAGGAAATTCCAAAATCATAAAGGACAGGACCCTCTCATGTTAAGAGCCATGAATCAGAAATCTCAGCAGAAGAACTATTCCCCCTCCAATAGAGAGAGCAAGAAAAAAAAATGGCACACTTCGGTGCTGAAAGTTTCAGGAACCAGGACAGGCCCCTTTTGGTGCCGACAACCTATCAGTGCACAGGAAAATGCTTTTGGCACCATCACTCCAACTCAGAGACTTCCAACACCGTCCTCAAGTAAAGATATCTCCTCACTGTCAGTGAAAACAATTTCTCAGCACATAAACACCAATACCTGTGACAGACACATAATGTGTTCATTCTGCATCTACTTCAGGCATGCACTTTTTGCTAATACTTGTTCCAAAGTCTAATAGTTTTTCTATTGAGATTCCCCTGCCAAACAAGACCCCTTGTGAATAAAAGATGGCTTGACTTCATCAAAACTTGTTTTACTAACATACCAAATGCTCTACACCTCCTCCATCCCTGCTAGATCGAAGTCTTCTATGGAGTCTATGGCTCCAAAATCTGAAACTCAATCCACTATTCCATTACCAGTCCAGATCAAAACTAATGCACACTGAAGCACAGTCTAGATCTTACAGTTCCCCTTCCTCTAACAGTAGGGCAACTTCAGAAGATCCCTTCCTATAGGACTGTGACTCACAGGAGGAGGAATCAATCATCCTATACTTCTCTGTCAATACCATTCGGATGCAGATGACACCACAAGTCTCACTGGGCCCCTCTCCACAGCCTCCCAGAAATCTATTTACATCAGATGATGGGTCATATCCTGCTTTTGTCCAAAACAAATGGCAAAAGCAATTCTATTTACTCTACAGGAGTCGTCATAACTGAGGGAAGGTATATTTGGTGTACTAAAAGTGTACCAAGTCCCAAAACAAGTAGCTGCTGTTCTAGTTCACGGAGTACTGCAGGAACTCCTAACAGGGAAGCAGCGGACACCCTTGTCTACATTACCAGTAGCAAGGAAATTAATTCTCAAATGCAAAGTTCAATGTTGTCCTGTCAAAAGATACAGCTCCATCATGAGTCAGTAGTAGTAGAATTGGCTTTGGAAAAGAAAGTGGTCCAAAACACATTTCAATACGCCTCTGGAACAAGATGCCAAGATACTAGACATCATAGAAAGGACATTTTTCCAATCAGCCATGTTAACATTTAGCATAGCTGCTATTCGCCTAGGAGCTATACATGCAACAATGCATGTAGAGCTCCTTGCAAAAGCTGTAAGATACGACCCAGCAGCTTTTTTTAGATTCTATAGATCTTTTTGCTCCTGTATTTCAAGAAGGATGTGGGAAACATCTAATTACTGTATGTCAGCTTATGATGCATATATCTTCCAGGACCATCTACAATAACCACTGGAGCCATGTCTTAGACTCAAAAAACTTGTTGATGCTCCATGAACGGGGATAATCTCTTTGGAAAGAAAGTAAAATAGTAGATCTCAGCAAAGATCCCTGTTCCACTCCCCTTATCTTGTCATCAGCTACAAGTAGAAAGAGTCAACCTCAGCAATACAGAAGACAGTACTTATATGCAAACAGAAGTAACAAACCTGTTTTCAATGGCCTCACCTCATACTGGCCAACTGGTACCTGCTTACCTCTGGGCAAGTACCCTGCCCACAGGCTGTCCTGTGGTGGTTTCTAGGGACAGTGGGACCCAGGGGGTCACACTGTTCCTGAAAATATACCTACAGACCAAATACAAAAAACACTGGAAACATTCAGTCCAAGAAAGCAGAGCTAAGAAACTTGAGTTTATTAACAAAAAGTGAGACCAGTGAACAGAAAAAAAGATTAAACTGCAACTAGCAACAGGTGAAACAAGGATTTAATACTTAACTAAACACTTTCACTACATATCAGTACCTAGACAGCTTCAGAAAATGTGCTGTCAACCACAGGTGGAGCAGAATCCCAGCTGATACTAGAGAGCTATCACTTTCAAGACTAGTTCTCTGTCGGAAGGCCAATCGGGTCACAAAATACTAGAATTAGCTCTTTGATCAGTGGTCTTCAGACTAATAGCTTCCTGGCCAATGGCAACGCAGGATGTTTCTTAGTCTTATAGCTTCCGAGGATACTGGGATATGCATGCTGTCCAAACCTTATTCTGAATCAAGCCAGCATCCTAAGTTTCTGTTTGAACTACAAGGCAGGCCATCTCAGAGGAAATGAGTTCTCTGGTGAAAAAAACAACCACAGGGCAAAATGAATCAAAGCATGCAAAACCCCAGTTTCCCTCCAGTAGAGGGAAGGCTTGAACATTTCAGCTCATCCTGATCTGCAGTAACATACCATTGAGTTTCAATCATACAACAGAAATACTGTTTGAATTTCAAACTCTCTTCCCAAATGATCACGCCACAAATGCACAAACTTAACAAAAGCTGTCAGCTCTTCTTGCGGTAAATGCAGTTAATTCAATCCCAATACCACAAAAGAACATAGGAATCTGCGCCAAATATCTCCTCATGCCAAAGAAAACGGGTGGCTTCTGTCTCATCTTAGATTTCAGATGTCTCAATCATCTGAAGACAGGTTCAGGATAATCTCCTTAGCAACTATGCGCCCTCATTTGAATATCAGCTGGTTAACCGCCTTAAATCTCAAGGACTGCTACAAATACATCCTGATTCATAAAGCTCACAAAAAAGGTCTACATTTCACATAGCCAATTGCCAATATTTTCCCCCTTTTACCCTCTTTGCAGCACTCAGTGTGTTCACAAAATGCTTTGCAGTAGTCGCTGCTCATCTAAGAGCAATGTATTTGCTTTCCCATACTTAGATGACTGGCTTATATCCAGCTCGTTCTTCCACACTCCGTATGATGGACACCCTTCAATCTCTAGGATTCATCATCAACTCCTCAAAAGACAATTTGGAGAAGACTCATAATAGATTTCATAGAAGCCTGTCTGGATAGCACAATAGGGAAAGAATTCCTTCCTTAGATGGTATATGAGCTGACCAAAATAATCCTCTTTCAAATCAGACTCAGGTTTCTGTCCATCTCTTCATGAAAATGTTGGGTCACATGGTGGTGCGAGGGAGTATACAGGAACTCCATGGACTGGCCACAAAGATCTAAGCTGGGTCTTACTTAAGAATTTTTTTATTTATTTATTTATTTGTGTTTTTCTATACCGGCATTCACGGGAGTACGTATCATGTCGGTTTACATAAAACAAGGGGTGATCAATACATTATAACTACATAACTAAAACATAAGAGTATACATTACAGGAGTATAAACAAGTGCACGGAAGAGAAAGTTACAATAATCAGCCTCCACAAGGGATTCTGGGCCCAGGGAAGATCCCTTCAGGCTAACATAAATTGGCAGGGCCCAGAAGGGTTAGAGTGGCCCCGGGGAGCAAGCAGAGACCTACTGTATGCTAAGACTTGTTGTATCTAAGGACTGTGTATTACCTGAAGCTAAGGTGAGCCACTTTTTATTTAGTTGACTTTTCAGGATTGTGTATTACCTGAGCTAAGCTGTGCTGCATGGTTTTGAATTTCCTTTTTTTCACTGTAAATAAAGTGCACCAAAGGAACACCCAGCATCTGCCTCGTTTTTCCTCTGGCCATGTCCAAGTCACTACCACTCAAGTCACCACAGGTGGCTACAAGTCCATGTTACTCCTTTTGCACATCTTAACATGACACAGGCTCAAAAGTACTTGAGGTTTCAGTGGAAACAGCACCTATAACGATTTCCCCCAAAGTAAATATATATCCAACACTCTTTATACATTTCTCTGGCTTGGTGGATGGATTCTGCAAATTTGTTGAAGGGTCAGTTTTTTCACCACCCTCAATTCAAAATTACAATCATCATTGATCCCTCCAACCAAAGATAAGCTCATCTGAACCACCTTTGTTCTCAAGGAATTAGGTCTCCACAGGAAAGACGGCTTCAAATAAATCTAGGAGCTGGGGGTAATCCCCACCAGCCTAAAAGTATTCAATCTCTGATTAAAGGAGAAAGTAGTATGGATTCAGGCAGACAACTAATTAGTAATGTTCTATCCTCAGGAGCCACAAGCAGGTCTGGCTTCTCGGGAGTTTCAAAATGAATATGCATGAGATAGACTTACTTGCACAATCTCCACTGTGCAAATTTCATGCATATTCATTATGGATATCCTGAAAACTAGGCCTCTGTAGCTCTCAAGGACCAAGTTGACCACCCCGATCTATATAATCAACAAACGGAGACACAGGCTTTCAATTTTTGTCAAGCGGAGAATATACAATGATACACAAAAAGTTCAATTAAGATATGAGAACGTATAACAAGAAACTTTGATCCATCTTCCAAAAATATTCCATGGGGAAATTGTTGTTGACAATAATTGTCCCACAGAATATTTTTTGAAGACGAATCAAAGTTTTCTGCGAAACATTCTCTGTCAAGAGATTCAGCATCTAACAAGCTATGGAGTCACCCAGACATGCAGTTTCCCCATCTCCTCCATCCCGAAATACATGTCTGTACTGAACGAAGGCTTTCATCTTACAAGAATGTCCCAGTCCCTGTAGCAAGTCAAAGTGACTTAACAGGGAGACTGCAGAAACCCACCTTCCCAAACTGTTAGGTTTAAATACAGAAGTAACTCTCCCACACCCAATTTATATAAGCAATTTTAAAAATAAAAGATTAAGTAGACAAATTTCTTTGGTCCAAGACCATTGTTGAAATACTCTAGGAAGATTCCCTGAATGTTGCACTTTTGATAATGGGTATCGCTCATGCCACTTTATAGCACATCTACAACACACAGCAGATGTTTCACCACACAACAGATCGGTAATGACAACAGATGAGCCTCAGAGAATGGTTTGGAAATTATGAAGATTAATCCCTATGCAGAATGCTTAGGCTGCAGGTCCTAGTTCACTCACTATACTGTACTAGAGAGAGAGATGTACAAACCAAACTGTAACAAGCAAGTGGCTAAGCTGAAATGCCATCTAAGGATGCAGATGTGCTAATATATACAGAAGCACCAAACAACCTGGGGAGGATGAAAGCTGTTTTTTCGTAACTCAGTGTTTGATGCGTATCTTACTCATCTTCTGAATTCATCCATGTTTTTCCAGAGCTCCATAATTGTGTACATAGAGGAATACACTTAAGAATGCATTAACATCCAAATGTATCTAATATAATACTGTATATTTCTTTAAGTGATGTTTCAATACTGCTTCCAATCACCCTCCCACTTTGTTTAAAATTATATTTTCCCCTGGAAGATTGATCCAGCTATTATGATCTAATCAAGGCCGAGATGAAAGTAAAAGACGAAGAGAGAAAAAGATGATCAGGCACATGGAGAAGAGGCAGAGAAACATCATATTCAAAAGTATATGGCATGATTGGACACGCAAGCTATGGCCAAGGAATGGCGACAACGATATGGAACTAGCATGCCAGAGCAATGAGTCTAGCAGAGGAATAGCATGGGGAAAAACTAAGAGCACAAATGAGCTGTGCTAAGTTTAAAACCAACTGGAGAGGGAGACCCAAAGGAAAGTGCAGCAATAACCCAGTACCGAAAGGACAGCAGTATGAACCAAATGCTGAGCAGAATAAAATCTGGCAACTCTAGTGTCACCCAGGCCCAGTATGGCTACTACAACTGCACTTGAAGGATCAAAAAAGAGAGACATATACATTAAACTTTAGACGTTACAAGTAAGATTCTGATACTGTGAGCAATATGGAGGGCTTAAAAAGAAAAAAATATATCACAGACAGGAGCCGATGTATTAAGCCGTACATTAACTGAGTGTGCTGAAAATCAGTGCATAGTTTAACACACATGCAAAAATAGGAACTCCCTAAGCAAATAGCATGCTAATGCAGGAGTTAAAAATGCAAAAAAAGTGTGCCCTCAGCCTTTTCCACATGCTAACTGCACATTTTAGCTTCAGGTAAGAGCTGGAAGTGTCTCTCAGACTTAGGATTTATGCGTACAAACAAGCTTGTTCTGTGTGCATAAATCAAGAAGCAGGAGAGGGCACAGTGGGAGGAGGCCTAACATGGGCAAAGAGCAAACAGCGAGTCCGATGTATGTAAGAGGCGAGCAGCACTGGATTAAAAAAACAGAAGGGCCGGGGGGGGGGGGGGGGGGGGAAGGAAAGCACAGAGGAGAAGGAAGCAGCAGGAAGCTCGGCAAGCACCGCTCTGCAGCCTGCATCCTACCTGAACACCAGCGCTGGAAAGTTTACTCCACCTCTGTTACTAACTAAGAAACCATGCATTGGGGGTCATAACTAATATCTTGATTTGCATGGGATTTCCATGCAAGGACACTAAGCTTTACTAGCTGTTTTACGCACATTTTGTGCATGCAAAACTCTGCATCAGAAGTAACGTTTGCGTGCAGAAAATGTGCATGCAGTTGCAAGTCGACCTGTGCGCTCGCCATTATATTGGTCCCAGAGTGGAGTATTCATCAGAGGTGAGGAGAGAGGACAAAAAGACAGAAGGGCAAACACAAGCATGACAGCCAGTTGGATATAGCGGAAAGACCAGGTGAAAGCAGAGACCAGCAGGAGAAAGTGTGGGAAAGGGAAGATCCAACAGCATATCATCGGTGTAGAGAAAATAGGATGAGATCAGAGTACCCAGGGAATGAAAGAAAACAAGTCAGGGAGCAAGATTTAAAAGACTGGTCAACAGTCACCAACCAAGTCACTATGAGTGCAGCAAAATAAGAGAAGATGGTGGTGTCTGAAAAAGTGTCTAAACGGCTGGGAGTCTAAAACGCTGAGTGATAATGGAAGCAAATTATGAAACCAGTGATCCAGAAGAACTCGAGTGAAAAGGGGTTATGGCAAGGAGTGTTGGGATAGTCAGGAAGGATCATGAAGCAGCATGTCCTGGTATACAGGTAGTGTCTGAAAATACGAGGCAATACCCAATTAAAGGGAGAATTAAATAAACGATGAACCATCCAACTAGTGGATGAGAAAATGGGATTACGAGGATATGAAACAAATAGGGAGTGAACAAGTTTATGAATATTAAGTAGAGAACAAAGCCATAAGGGAGAAAGAGCAGCAGATCATCGGGGGGAAAAACGTAGAAGAATAAGGAAATCAATAGCAAGAAAGCACAGATATTTTCAATTTTTTTTTTTAAAGTGATCATCAAGGACAAAAGGAAGAAGAAATGGAGTATTAAAGGTTCAAAAAGATTGTCTAAGATTTGTTAAAGCAGCAAGGATCATTACACAAGAAAAAGATTGTTGCATCAGAATAGGAAGAGTTAATTTGGAAATAAAACCAAAGGGAAGCTGGGATTTTTCTCTCATGAATCTGCTTGACAAAATGCTCTGGGGCTTGTTTATCGAAGAGGACAAGACAAGGATTGGGAAGGTTGTGTCTGTACAGGTCAAGATAAAGAATAAGGTGGAAGCAGCCTGATCAGGAAGAAGTAATAAGAATTCAGAAAGAAGCCACACAGCATGAAGCAGAGGATCAAATGAATTAGACTGAAAGAGCTACGGTTATGGCATAAAATAGGATACAGAAGAGAGGAGTGCAAGAGGTAATGTTACAAAGAGGAGGAGATGATCAAATGAAGAGTAATTTCATGGGATGGCAACTGTACTTAGTGCTCAGAACGAGGTAGGTAAAGTGAAAAGGAGAAGCAATTGCCAAAACAAATAAATAAATAAATAAAAAAGCATGTTTCGGTTCCTCGAGGTAATAAGGAGTTCTGGGAGTTGCAACTGCTATTCTCCAACTCAAAATACTCAATGCAGTAAGAAGAATCTGAAACTGATTATGAACACTTGTGAGATATATTCCATCACTCTTGAGAAAACACCGCACAAGTACCACATTTAAATATACATAGTGTACACACTCAGGTCAGGACCAAAGGACTGATACATCTATATTTATCAAGATAACAGAACAGTGGGGGTCTGAAGTACAGTGCCTTCAGTATATAATAAAAAATGGCATCTAAACATACAGAAGAGAGATCAAGCCAAAGGTTACATTCATGTCCCAAAGGATAAAATGCCCTACAGCTCAAAGACAGTGGCCCATCATTAAAATATCCCCAAATCTTTCTTACCTCCCAGTCCAAGTATCGCATACATCTTCAAATGTTAGTAAGCAGACAAGACACTGAACAGAAAAGCCGTGGCAGCTCATCCCTCGTCATTGGGGAAAACGGCTATCTTTAAGGGCACTGCAGAAATAAAAAAATAAAAAAAAAACAAACAGATTTAAGGGACTAAATTTAAAATCACTTCACGCTCACACAAATCACCCGAAGACATAGTGGACAACATATTAAAATATAACAAATGCTCTGAGATGAACTACCTCATTCCTTATGCACGGAAACAAATATACACCTTTTGATCTAGCTTCCTGCACTTGCGTGTATCATCAGAGTACTACTGCGCCTCAATCTACATTACTGTGAACATGGAAATATTTACTGTCTCCACTGTGATAAAATAAATAAATATCGACACTAAGAATGTTGAAGCTCATCACTAGGAACATTGAAAACGTTCCATTCAATTGTCATCGGTCCTTCATACCAATCTCTATTGAGCTCTAATTTCAGAATGTGCCAAGTTGCATGAAGACCAAGACATTTTAGGCTTTCCCTACTACACACCACAATTTGTAAACGCAAATGTCTCAAACATACATTTTAATACAGCAAATTACTTGCTTTGTCTTAACTGGAAGGGATGTGCCAAACTGGGTTTAATTTTCCTAATACTTTCTGAACTAGATTTGTACAAAATCTCTTATGAAAACTGGAAACAATATTTGCACTCATCCTCAAAAACCACTCAACAAGGTGTATTCAAATGTATCAGTGGCAGAGTGAAAAACAAGCCCATATGTTGAAAATTCCTGACAATTTGGCTTAAAAACCTGCAAGAACCAAGAAACTGAGCAAGTGAAAAATCTGAATTTAATACAAACATCAGTAGAACAAAAAATATGATGTTGCAAAATATAAAATAAATAGACCCAACAAAACAGAGTGCACCAGTTCAAGTAAGGTCAAACATTTCATAAAAGTAGATCGCTCAAGCTGATACAATATTTACCAAGGAACTGAGCTGAAAAACTGAAATATCCTCTTACAAAAAACAAAACTGTGTAAAAATGGTCAATGATACAGTTTAAAATAACGAGAGCAAGATTTACTGGGCATCAACCACAAGACACAAACTCAATCAAGAGCTGTAAATGAAGGGTGACAAAGTAGCATCTTCCAAAAATCAGTGAAAGGATTATTGTAAAACTAATAGGAGGAACTTTGTTAAAAGAAAAGGCTACCAAAGTGCATATATATTCTCAGTGGTAGGATTTGGAAGAGAAACTACAAAATACTACATGTATTTGAAAAGCGATGTTATATTTGAGTTCTGAAGATTAGCTGGAAAGACCCAATTTCAAATGAATGGATTACATGTAACGATGGGTAAATGGAAGATCCCTGACAGAAGAAGATTTCATCAACAGGAAAATTAGATTTGCTAGTCATGTACTCAAAGTCTGGTGACAAACTAATTAGTTTACTATTAAAGTGCATGACAGAGGACAAAGGAGAGGAAAACAGAAAGCAGTCATAATGTTAAAAAATGGTCAAGATTTAGAAAGATGGGCAAAGAAAGACGTGATGCATTTAGATTAAAGCCTGTAACTGTGCATACAGGGGAGATGATGCTAAAGTGGTCAAATGTTATTTTATCTCATCTTTTCACTGGCAGCTCAAGGAGAGTTACAGTAGGTATTTCCCTGTTAGAAATGGTTGACAAATGGTGAATGGCATTAACTCCAAGAGCTGCAACAAGTGGGACAGGTCCTAAGGCCTGTTCTTCATGCAGAGGAATAAGGAAAAGTCATATCATTTACCACCAAGATATCATCGTATGCAACAGGGTTGAAGCTCCAGCTGATGTGGGAAAAAATGATCAGAACTTAAAACTTGAGAAGTGGTCAAGGGTGGTAAATAAAATGTGATGCAAAAAAAAAAAAAAAATTGCATCCAGAAACCAGTGAAGCAATACATAATGAGGAGCTAGGGATAATTTATATTTGATTGATTATTATAAGGTTGCCAAACAGTAAGATCAGTGAGTAAGCCAAAGAAATGGTCTGGTTTTCAAGATATCCATAATGAATATGTATAATGATCTAATAGATTTGCATGTATGCACTCATGCATATTCATTGTGGATACCCTGAACACAAGATATCTGTTTGTGGCTCTTCAGAACTGGAGTTGGCCATTCCAGTACTAAAAGGGTTTTCCCATTGTGTAACTATAGGAAAATGCTTAGAACATCTGGCCCTGTGCAGAAGAGAGGAGAAATACCACTGTACAAATTATATGGCATACTCTGTCCAGTTCTTAAGGCCCTATCTCTGAATGGATACAGAGTGCAAGCAATTCACAGAATTATCAAAGTGGTGCAGAGACCACGCTAAGATGTGAAACAAATTAAAACACTTGTACTTAAAGGAGAGGGGAAATTCCAATAACCTTACGAGTACAGAGCAAGTCTGCTTACCTGTAAACACAGCTCTGTGTAGCAGCAGGATGAATTAGCTATAGTGTATGGGTGACACCATCCAAGAATGCCAACATGGACCTAACTCTCAGAGCTCAACGACTTTTCTGAGCATGTGTAGGAGTTCCACGCACTTTGCCTCGGGAGCCTTTTAGTCTCTTCCAGAGCTTAAGCTTTAGTCAAGACGTCAACTCTTCAGGATGGTGGGAGTGCATTAGGAATGGCTGATTCATCCTGTTGTCTACAGAGAACTCTATTTACAGGTAAGCAAACTTGCTTTCTCCATTGACAAGCAGGCATGAATTAGCCATTACATGTGGGGAGTCCCAAGCTAAATGTTGCACTTCACAAGCATTTACTTAACAGAGAGTGGATTAGTGAATGAATACACCACGCAGAACTGCTTGTCCAAAGTTACTCTCTTCGGGACATGCTATCCATATAGAAGGACAATGTGTAACTATGCACACATAACCAAGAAGCAGCTTTGCAAATATCTTCAATAGAAGTGCTCCTGAGATGAGCCACTGTCTGTAATCTGTAAGCCAGCCAGCACCTAAGAGTTCACTATACAATCTGCTAGCCAATTAGAGTTAGTTGGCAATTGCTCTACCCAGTCTAATGGGATAAAAGCACACAAACAGTTGAGAATCTTGATGGTAAGGTTATGGCCTCTAAGTGATACACAAGGGCTCACTTACAGTCCCAAAGAGTGAAGACCCCATTCTCCTTTGTCACATACATTCCGATCAAACCCCACTGTATCAAACACACCAGTACCATGGTCTGACCATCATCTTATAAAATGCCAAACTCTTGTGGAAGCTAGCAACCAATCCAGAAATAAACACCCCATACTCAATCAAATACAGACCCGCATTTCCCCTTGAACCCCTACAACAAGAACTTGGAATGCAATTAAAGAACCTCGACTTATCTAACATCAACATCACCACACACTCTTGGCATAGAATAACCACAGAAGTTGCCAACAACATTAACCCAGAAAGAACCAGACTGATAAGGAACAAAAGGAAAACAGAGAACCCGTGGTTCAACAAACATCTAAGAGACACCAAATCAACCCTAAGAAAATAAGAAAAAGAATGGCGCAGAAACAAATGCCCACTAACGCTAGCCAGATATCAAACCTACTTGGCATACTATAAAAACCACAATAACCAAAACTAAACGAGATTACTACAGTAAGAAAATTCAAAACTGCTCAAACAATCCAAAAACCCTATTTAACATTGTAAAAAACCTCACAGCAGAAAACATCAACACAAACTAACAAACGAAAACCTAAGCATCCTCTATAAAACCCCTCCAACTTCTGCAAAATGCTACTGCAAGACTCATTACAAACACAAGCAAACATGACCATATTACCCCTATCCTCAAGGATCTACATTGGCTCCCCATAATGTCCCGTATACACTACAAAACCTTGACCATAATCCACAAGTCCATTTACACCCACAACTCCAACTGGCTCGACTCCCTTCACTGCCCCCCAGTCCACCCGAGCCACCAGATCGACCAACAAAGGCACCCTACATGTTCAATCCTTGAAACTGGCGCATCTCTCCTCTACCCGCGACCGTGCCATCTCTATTGCCGGTCCCGCCCTCTGGAATACACTACCTGTCCACATGCGACTTGAACCCTGTGCATTTAAATTCAAAAAGAAACTAAAAACCCTTCTGTTCAACCATGCCTACTCAGAATAACGCCTTCCACTCCCCCCCTGTAGTCCCCTTTTCAGGTGACCACCCTCTCCTTATATTAAGGAGACTTTCATTGTAAATTGTTTTAGTTATTACCTTCTTGTTCTCCTATCCTTCCTACTGCCTTTCTGTTCTACCCCCGCCCAGTTACATTCCCCTGTTGCAATGTATTTTCCAATCTTTCAGTTACTATGTGAACCGGTATGATGTCCACACAAATACCGGTATATAAAAGTTTCTAAATAAATAAATAAGCAGCAAAACCAAAATCAGTAAAATCTCTGAGAACTTAATCAAACCCACGAACCAAAATATACAGCTAACTAACACTGACTTATCACCATGGTCATCCTTCGAACCCATATCATCCACGGAGATTGAAAACCTCATTAGAACAATAAACCCAGCACAGCATGAACTTGATACAATTCCCATCCATATGCTAAGAGATACCTCAAGTCATCTCCCCAACAATAACATCAATCATCAATAAATCCCTTGAAGATGATCTACCTGACTCTCTCAAAAAGGCAACAATTAAGCCCATCCTAAAAAAAGTGAATCTTGACCCCAACGACCTAAATAACTACCGACCCATATCTAACTTACCCTTACTTGCAAAACTAACAGAAAAGGTTGTACAGAAACAACTAGACGAACACCTGGAACTAAACAACATCCTATACCCCACACAACTTGGCTTTCGAAGACAACACAGCACCGAAACACTACTCATCAACCTAACAGACATTGTTCTAAAAAGGGTTCAACAATGGCCAAAAATACATTCTCATCTTACTAGATCTATCTGCAGCATTCGACACGGTCGACCATAAAATCCTAATTCAACGACTAACCGAAATAGGGATAACAGGAAATACACTAGCATGGTTCTCCTCTTTCCTTCGAAACAGATCATTCCAGGTAGCCATCAACAACTCCCTCTCAGAATTAATCCCTCTTGAAACCAGAGTGCCACAAGGATCTGCTCTATCTGCCATCCTGTTCAACATCTATATCCTACCGCTATGCAAATTACTATCAAATCTTGGCATCACCTATTACTTGTACGCGGATGACATCCAACTTATCGCCCCTGTAACAAGCACAATAGAGAATGCCCTCAACCTTTCAGCCACATCTCTTACCAACATAAAAAATACCTTAAAACAAATGAAATTATGCTTGAACATCGACAAGACAGAATACATTCTGCTCGAAAGAAAAAGCTCAACAAACCCTCCCATTAACACAAGTCTAACCAGCAACACAATGATCAAACTCTGAGAAAACGTGAAAGACCTAGGTATATGGCTCGACCCTGAACTGAACTTCAAGAAACACATTGCCTTGAAAGCCAAAGAGGGCTTCTATAAACACTTGCATTACTTAAACGACTAAAACCACTTCTAAACCAACCAGAATTCAGAACAATACTGCAATCACTAATTTTCTCATGCTCTGACTACTGCAACTCACTACTCTTAGGACTCCCCAAAACCACCACACGTCCTCTCCAAATTCATAAGAATGCCACAGCCAGAATTCTCACTGGACACAAAAGATCAGAACATATCACCCCGTTATTAAAAGATCTGCACTGGTTACCCATTGAAAAATGCATTGAACACAAAATGCTCACAATAATCCACAAAACCATACATAACAATGAACCCAACTGCCTACATACATTATTCCAAAAGCATCATCCCCAACGAAACACAAGATCAGCAAACAAAGCCCTACTAGCAATTCCCCCAATCTCCTCAGCAAACCTCACAACAGTCAGAGAAAGAGCGACATCAATAGCCGGACCATACTTATGGAACTCACTTCCAGAAAACATAAGGCTTCAAAACGACACAAAACTCTTCAAAAAAACTACTCAAAACTTGGCTATTCCGACAAGCCTATAAAGACGGTATTGGATAAGCTGACAGTACTGTATAAGCCGACTGTTCTAGATAAGCAGTTATCAACCTTTTGCATTTGTTTTGTTTATTTCATAGTTATGCTATTTAGCGGTGCTCCCACGATTGTTATTGTCCTTTGATATTTATATAACTTTAGTCTACAATATTTTAGATTATTTTAACTACTATTACTAATGCTTTACTTCTTTGTATGTTTTAAGTGTCATCATTCTTTTACTATATATTATTGTACTTTCCTTGTTAAATGATTGTAAACCATTGTGAAGGTTCCCACCGATGCGACGGTATAGAAAACCAAATAAACCATAAACCATGTGGTCTTGGAAAGAACTTAGGAAGCAGAATAGCTGGATCAATGGTACTACTGATATCACTTTTGGAAGGAACTTGGGGCGAATACACAGGATCATCTTATTGTGAAAAACTAAAAGATATGGTGAACATGAAAGCAGAACTTGCAGCTCATTGACAATATTGAAATGACAACCACTAGAAACATTTCCAGGTGAGAAATTTCCACTGACTTGAGAGTTTGAAAGGAGGTTTCATAAGTAGAGCTAGGACTACCCTGAGGTTCCAAGGCACTGAAGGTTTATTGACTGGATGTCTGGAATGAATCCTTTCATTAATTTGGATACCAAAGAGTGGAGAGAGATTAGAGACCCTGCCACCTGTTGGTGATATGCCACAATGCGCTGAGATGAATTTTGACTGAAGAGATGCTACGACTTGAGATCAAGATGAAGCAAGTCCCTCGGGGGATCCAGATGGCTGGTCCAACATCAACACACCAAGTCACGAATCTAGAACCTAAGAACATAAGACATGACATACTGGGTCAGACCAAGGGTTCAAGCCCAGTGTCCTGTTTCCAACAGTGGCCAATCCAAGTCACAAGTATCTGACAAGTACCCAAACATTACATAGATCACAAGCCAATTAGTGCTTATTAATTACAGTCTTAGAAGTTTATGGATTTAGCTTCTAGGAACTTATTCAATCCTTTTTTAAACCCAGTTACACTAATTGCTATAACCACATCCTCTGGCAATGAATTCCAGAGCTGAACTATGCGCTGAGTGAAAACATTTTCTTCGATTTGTTTTAAATTAGCTACTTGCTAACTTCATGGAGTGCCCCCTGGTCTATTATCTGAGTAAATAACCGATTTACATTAACTTGTTCAAGACCTTTCATGATTTCGTAGATGTGTATCATATTCCCCCCCCCCCCCCCCCCCAAATCTCTTCTATGAACCTTTCTAGCCAAAATCAGCATATCTTCCACCTCCTTTAGAAAGTGTAAGGAGGGGACTACTGTGCGCTCAACACCTGAGCCATGAGGGCCAGGGATGGGATGGCAGAGTCTGCCATTTTCCTGTGTGATAACAGTCATTTATTTTATTTTTTATTTATTTGTGTTTTTCTATACCGGCATTCACGGGAGTACGATATCCCCAACAGAGGCATAGACTAAACTGACAGATGGACAAGATATGGAAACCATGGCCAGGCTGGTGCCATGAGGATTATTCTCACCTTGTCGAAAGGTTCTTCTGGACAATCATGGTGATTAGATGAATCAATAGACCAACCAATGTTTCAATTTAGCAGAAAAAACATTGGGAGCTAATCTGTAGCTGCCTGGCACACTGGACCAGAACTTTGACCTTTCTGTTGAATTCTGAGGTGAACAGATCAATCACTAGTTTTCCATAGTGTCTAACAAGTCGTCCACAATACTCTGATCAGAGGATCACTTGTGCAGTTGTAGCAATCTGCTGAGGTGGTTCACCAATGTATTCTAGACTCCCTGAAGGTAGGTCAAAGGGAGATGAGCATTGCGATATCTGCCCACTTCCAGAGTCAGATGGCCTCCTTGCAGAGGGCATAAGAACCCATACTTCCCCTGCTTGTTTATATAGAACATGGAAACCTGATTGCCCATCTGAAATAAGTTTCTCTTTCTCAGGAGGAGGTAAAAAATCTCAGAGCACAGCTAATGGCTCAAAGATCCAGGTGGTTAATTTGCTAATGACTTTCCACTAGGGACTACAATCTTTGGATCCACACTGCACCAATGTGCGACCTCCACCCCTTAACAGAGGCATCTATAGACAAGAGTCAGTTGATATGGTGAGTCTTTTAGCAAGAGACCACCTTTAGAACTTCTGAATTCATCTACCACTGAAGTGATGCTTTCATCCCAGAAGTTATGGAGATTTAGTGCAAACCTCAGGTACTTCTGATGGGTAGGATAAATGGGAATGTGCATAAGCATTTTTCAGATCCAGAGCATATAACCAATCCCTCAGCTGAATGAAAGGGAGAATCATCTGCAGGGAGTTTATCTTGAACCTCTTCTGCACCAGCAGCTTGACAGTTATCCATCTAAATGGCTACCAGCTAAATTATAGCCGCTTAATTTATTTATTTTATTTGAGGTTCTTTATATACCGCCATTCGTTTAGTAACATCATGTCGGTTCACATTCAACAATATTTTAGCAGCAGCGCTAGAACGGATAGAAATTAGCGGCAGTGCTTTACAATTAATGTTCAACTTAAGAAAGACCATTTGGAGATTATAACAACGCTAAGTTAGAGCAGAGGAAAAATTGATGACGACTTATGCAGCCAGAATTTAACCGCATAAGTTGGGGGCAGTCTGGGGGCGGGTGGGAGGTGTTTCAGGGGGCCCAGTTAGCCACATAAGTGATGCGGCTAATTCCGATATTTGGAGTTAGCTGCTTAATCAATATGGCCAACTCTGGTAGCACCCTATGGCATGGCCAGATATACTTATTCGGCTAACTAAGATAGCTGGGTATAATTAGCATCATACCCGTGCCACTGAATATCCCCATTAAGCTAGCCAGATAGCTATATCCGGCTAACTAGCTGCTCCACGGTTGAATATCAGCCCCCACAAGTTCAGTATAGGTCTCAATCCCCTCCGACTTCTTGGGGATTAGGAAATACCAGTACAGAATCCCTGCTAAGAAGGTATTGGTTTGACTGCTTTCTGACCCTACCTCCAACTGCAGTTGGTCAAGAGTTGAAGACTGAAATCCAGTGGATTGGAGGAGGGTGAAACCGTAAGCAGTAACCATATTCCACAATTTTCAGGACCCACGTCTTTGGTGATCCAGAGCCATTACAGAAGGAAGGACCAAACTTTTCCTCACACCAGAAATAGAGAGTTGTCAAAAACTGCTGCCTTTTCCTCTGCCAACCTCAAGCAGGCAGCTGCTGCGAGGCCCTGTAGGGCAGTTCTTGCCTCCCACCAGCAGAGGGCATTAGTGGGCTTCTTGGCCACACTGGCTAGTCCTCCCAGCTCTATGGCCCTCACTTCCTGCTGGCAGCAATTTTGTTCCTGTTTGAACACAGTTATACTCCAGATTCACAGTCTGCACTTTGTCAGAGCTTGGTCTTACATATGGCTCAAGACTCAGTCCTATGTTTGGTCGTATACTTGATCCTATGTTGTATTTCCCTGTTTACTCCTAGATTGCTTAGTGTCTCCAGTCTCCTGCAATGGACCTACACTGCTTCTGTGGGTGCCTTTGTGTCTTTAGGTTTTCCCTGTAGTGGCCTTGCCCTACTTCTGAGGGCACCTTCATATCTCCAGGTTTGGGTTCTATATTGTCTTAGTGTGTCTCTTGTGTTACCTGTCACTGTTCATGTCCTGCTGGCCGCTAGTACCTGTGGGCTCACCCCGAGCGAAAGGTGGCTATCACAAACAGTAGATGCTCTGCCTCTGCTCCATTTAGACCCTGCCAGTCTTGCCCTGTCTGCACTGCAACCTCTGGCTATGTCATCACATGCTGTTGCCAAAGTGCGAGGAGTTCAATGATGCTGAAAAGGACAGATGGGACATTCTCTGGAAGAATGCTTGAAAGAGAAGCACTGGTATCGGGCAGAGCTGGTTGTTCGTCTGCCACAACTAATAATTGAACTAGATCACAACTCCAGAGGAAACTCGGCAATATAGAATGCCAAAAATCTTTTTATTACATGTGCAACATTTTTAATACATACATTGTATACATCCGAGCTGTGTGTGAGAATCTTATACATCTATAATTAGTTAAAATTAAACCAATACATACATTTCTTAACCATTATACATACACATACTACATTCACACCATTCACACATAAAACCCTTAATACATATATATTCATGTGACTTTATACATGCATTTTCTATTATATATCCTATTCACCAAACAGTATTCACAAAAAAACCCACTGACATGGTTTACAATACTCCGACGAGATTTCTCGTTTCGCCTGAATTACCAGGCTTCCTCAAAGAAACTCAATAATTCAAACGCTATGGTATTATTATATTGTTGTTCCTGATATTTGACAATTTGCTTCTTAGATACTGTATTCATTAATTTTCAGCGTGTCATCATTGGATTATTGATATTTCTCCCGATGATTATCTATCACGTATTAGCATCACATCTTCAACTAATAATTGTACAATTGATTGATGCTCCTTAAATCAGACTCACCATCTCAAACTCTGTCACCTGTTCAGGGCATATCCGTGAGACAATCATGCATGTCCTCTTGAAGGCCATTCAGCTGCAACCACGCGAGCCTTCAAGCCCCTCTAGAAGTTGCTGAAGTTCTGGATGCAGTTTCAAAGCTCGGTGGAAGATTGCCTGTTCTAGGTCTTACAATTCCATCAAGGTTTTAGCTTCTGGACACATTCATACAAATATTGCACCAGGTAGAGCTAGTGAGTCACAATCCAAGCACTCTATATGGAACTCTGGAAGACCTTCTTCCCACACAAATTCAATGCCTTTGGATCTTTCCCCAGGGCATATTAGAGTGATCATGGCTCACTTCAATGCGTCTCTCACCACCATGGAGTAGTGCAGTAATTGAATCACCTCAAATTCTGGGATAGCCTGCAATCTATATTGCAAGTGTAGTTTCTAGGACACTAGAAGGCACAATGTAGGCATCTGACACATCCTTATCTGAAGGTCCTGGAGTGATCTGTGAACTGGGATAGCCACAGAATCTGCTGGGGGTTGAAGAAACTAAAGGAGCCTGAAGACTTCTGTTCTTGGGTCTTTTTCTTTCCCAACAATGAAGGACAAAGACTTTGCCAACTTAATCAAGAACATGGAGTATCAGAGACCCTCCAGAGTGAAAGTGTGCCATAGCAGGTTTAGGAGGAGATCAGATGGAATCCCTATAGTGTCTTCCTTGTACTCTAACTATAGAAAACACTAAGCTATGATCCTGATGACAACGAAGACAACCAAAGTGGAGACTTCTGCTGGTTCAGAGGGAAAAAGCCCAGGAGAAACTCAGAATGGACAGAGCCCACTTCTTCACCCTCCAATATGGAGGAGAATCCACCACCTACTCCCAACACCACAAGCTCTTGAGGAGAAGTATACATCTGCATGGAACTTACAGCAGACCTGTTATATAGAAACATTTCTTTCTTTTTAGACAGGAAATATTCTCATCTCCCTTTTCTGTCTTTAGGGCTTAAAGGAGAAAAAGAAATTCTTCATTAATGCTGATAATGAGGTTCCCACTGATTGGAAAATCATCTGAGCTGGAGTTAGAATTGAGATATCTTCAGAAACCCATCCTTGTTTAGAGTTGCCAGCAAACCTGAAGAAAAACTGGCAGCACAGCCACTCCAGTTATAAAGGCATGCAGCCCCTAGGCACTCTGTACTGGTTATTTCAACACTTCCAGCATCTCGTTCCACAGTTGACACCAGTAGCTCCCTTCTGCACCATTACATCCATTTTAGGACCTTTGGACATACATGCCAAAGCGCTCAGGTCAAACATCACTGAAAGCGCCATGATGTACCATGCTGTGTGTTCACTGTATTCTGGAATGCAAGCTCTGCATTGATGGCCTGATCAGCCCTGGGCTGGATAAAAGAGATGTATGTGCCATGAAGGAAGATGGCACTTGTATCAATAAGGCCATATCCTGCTTCTGAATTGAGGAGGGGCCCGATCTGGTGGAACCTGCACTAAAATGATCTCTTTGGCTCTGAGGGGGGATACCCAAAAAGGGGTCCCCCCTTGCTGCTCAGGCGCTTCTGTGGCCTCTCTGCCACAGGCTTCTGTGCCATATTCAATCCCTGACCTGAGTTGGAGCCAGAGGCCGGTGCCATAGGGTGAAATTTTCCATAAATGATCGTGAGGGGGAATTTTACCACTTTGACTCCTTGCACTGGGAGCCCAAAGAAGAGTGGTTCTGCTGGTGGGCCTCACATTTAGGCTTGAGGCTCTTACCTACCAGTACATTTCTTAGGGCCTTCATCCTCCAGGCACAGTACTGCTGCACTCTGAGGAACCACCACAGCTCGAGCTCCATTGATAGATGGAGTGTGGATCTGTGATGGATATCCGATGTCCATAGATGCAAGTCTTAAATTCACAAAATTAGATCGGTGTCAGGAAATACTTTAATAAAAGGTAAAAACCAATGCCTGAATCGGGCCGAGATTCGCCCATACAATGTGGGCTGCTTCAGGGGCTATATATAAGAGCAATGTGAGAAAGAAGATGACCATTCAAATAATGTTAATTCCTTCTTATTAACTAGTGTAGCTACAGACATTAGCTTAGGCATAATAGCTCAGCGCACAGTCTGAAACTGATTAACATCTCAGCAAACAGGAAGTCTACTGTATTTGTCCACCGCAGGAATCTTGTTTAAATTTACAGTACAAAACAGCACAAATCTGTGGACAAATACAGTAGACTTCCTGTACTAACTAGTAGCTGCACTACTAGTTAATATGAAGGAATTAACATTATTTGAATGGTCATCTTCTTTCTCACATTGCTCATATATATCTATATCTATATTTATCTATATCTATAGCCCCTGAAGCAGCCCACATTGTATGGGTGAAACTCAGCCCGAGTCGGGCACTGGCTTTTACATTTTATTAAAGTTTAATCATCCCCTTGTAGGACACTAGCTGATTAACTAGTAAATTTACCTGTAAATTTAAAGTACTCTCATTCCAACTCCCTTAGTATCCTAAACTTAACTAGGTACTCAATAAAACTAAGATGAAGGCAGCAGTCCAGCAGCAAGAGGGGGGCTATCCAGTGTTTTGCATTGAGTGTCATTTTTTACCCGCCGGTGAGAGATTGTATGTGTGCACTCGGTGCAAAGAGCTCCTGGCTCTCAGAGAACAAGTCCGATCTCTGGAGGCTAGAGTAGCGGAGGAGCTGAGGCAGACAGAGAGGTACATTGACAGAGGTACATTGATGATACCTTCAGGGACATAGTAGCCAAGTCCCAAATCCAGTCTGGCAGCCCCAGTGCTGCCTTGGATCAGAAAGGTCTCCCAGTAGGAGAACATCACCCTGGTGTAGCAGGAAGTGATCCTGTAGCAAGGACCTGCTCTCCAGATGATGTATTGTCCTCTCGCACTGAAGACAAGTCTCCCAGGGCTACTGCCCAGGAGGGAAGGGTTAGGTTGACCGTCATAGTTGATGATTCGATTATTAGAAATGTAGATAGCAGGGTAGCTGGTGGACGTGAGGATCGCCTGGTAACTTGCCTGCCTGGTGCGAAGGTGGTAGACCTCACGCGTCACCCAGATAGGATTACAGACAGTACTGGGGAGGAGCCGGCTGTCGTGGTACATGTGGGCACCAACGACATAGGGAAATGTGGGAGAGAGGTTCTGGAAGCCAAATTTAGGATTTTAGGTAGAAAGCTGAAATCCAGAACCTCTAGGGTGGCATTCTCTGAAATGCTTCCTGTTCCACGTGCAGGTCCCCAGAGGCAGGCAGAGCTCCAGAGTTTCAATGCATGGATGAGACGATAGTGCAGGGAAGATGGATTCTGCTTTATTAGGAACTGGGGAAACATTTGGGGAAAGGGGAGACTTTTCCGAAAGGATGGGCTCCACCTTAACCAGAGTGGAACCAAGCTGCTGGCACTAACTTTCAAAAAAGAGATAGAGTAGCTTTTAAACTAGAACAAGGGGGAAAGCAGACAGTCACTCAGCAGTGCATGGTTCGGAGAAATGTATCCTTGAAGGATACTAATGAAACAGGAGAGTTAGGGCATCCCAACAGAGAGGTTCCATTAAAAAAAAACATAGTCCATGTGCCTATATGTAAAAAATCACCAAAGCTAATGATTTCCGAATTATCCCTAACAACTGAAAAGCAGGTTGTTAATACAAACAAAAAACACACGTTGAAATGTCTGTATGCCAATGCCAGAAATCTAAGAAATAAGATGGGAGGGTTAGAGTGTATAGCAACAAATGATGAGATTGACATAACTGGCATCACAGAGACTTGGTGGAAGGAGGATAACCAATGGGACAGTGCTATATCAGAGTACAAATTATATCGCAATGATAGGGAGGATCAACTTGGTGGGGGTGTGGCACTTTATGTCCGGGAGGGTATAGAGTCCAACAGGATAAAGATGATACAAGAAACTAAATGCTCAGTAGAATCTATATGGGTAGAAATCCTATGTGTGTTGGGTAAGAGTATAATGATAGGGAGTATACTACCGTCTACCTGGACAAAATGTCAGACAGATGATGAAATGCTTAGAGAAATCAGGGAAGCTAACCAATTTGGCAGTGCAATAATAATGGGAGATTTCAATTACCAAAAAAGAAGTGGAAACCAAAAATTACATATAGTATAGCCTAGAAGGTGTCAGCAAGCCTGACGTTGTGAAACTTATAAAGTAACCAACAGGTCCTTCTAATCATCCACCTTCAAAAAACCTTTAATTGAAAAACTATTTTTTGTTATATTTATGGATTTTCTTAAAATTTATTTATTTATTTATTTAACACTTTTTTATACCGACCTTCATAGTAAAACCATATCGGATCGGTTTACAAAGAACAAGGGGATAACTAAGACAAATAACTGAGGATAATAACAATAGAGGTGAATAAGGCAAAGTTACAATTAACAAGGAGTAAAAACTTGGAAGCTTAACGCTGGAAGAAAGAACAGATAAGAAAGAAGACATGTAGGAAGAGATTGCTACATGGTACATGATGTCCTCTGTTGTCAAAACAGTAAGCGGTGAAAACTCTATAATACTTTTTATCCAACCAGCCCAACACGGCCAGTGTTTCGCTGTATAGTTTCTTCAAGGGTATGCAATCATTTTATGTAAGACGACAGAGATTCCACCTAGGAGCAACATTATCAATAAAACATTTTTCTTAAAAAAGGTAGAAAAGTACTTATCTGAATATACACAGGCTACCATCTTGAAATGGACATAGCGTCATGATGCCTCTTCAACAAAGACAGAGGAACCGAAGCCGAGGCTTAAGTCTCTTTAAATATCGAGTTGTCAGATGATGTCATTAAAACGCGAGTCTTCACTGACAGCTCTCCTCATCCGTCACCATTTCTTGAAAGACTTGACAGCACAATGACAGCTTTCATGGAAATATCATAACTTTAACCTAGAAAGACATGTAGGTCAAGTTCAGTATTTAACCCACTTGGGCAACAGTATTGAGTCTATGTCCATTTCAAGATGGTAGCCTGTGTATATTCAGATAAGTACTTTTCTACCTTTTTTAAGAAAAATGTTTTATTGATATTGATAATGTTGCTCCTAGGTGGAATCTATATGTCTTCTTACATAAAATGATTGCATGCCCCTGAAGAAGTTATACAGCAAAACACTGGCCGTGTTGGGCTGGTTGGATAAAAAGTATTATAGAGTTTTCACCGCTTACTGTTTTGACAACAGAGGACATTTTAAGAAAATCCATAAATATAACAAAAAAATAGTTTTTGCATTAAAGGTTTTTTGAAGGTGGATGATTAGAAGACCGGTTGGTTACTTTATATGTTTCACAACGTCAGGCTTGCTGACACCATCTAGGCTATACTATATGTAATTTTTGGTTTCCACTTCTTTTTTGGTGATTATATTGTGTGGTTAACCATTGACTCTCCCTGACTGAGCTGTGTTACACTACATTGAGTCATGGAATCCGAAGCCGTTATTCCTTTGAAAACCTTGAGTTTTTCTGATGTAGATTTGCAGGCATTACTTGACAAACCATCCTCATTCTCATCTGCTTCTAATTCACCGTCATCTGATTCACAGCTGTTCACCTTACAGAAAAACATATTCGATCTATTCGTACTAACCTGCACTTAGAATACTGTCGTGTTCAACGCATTCCATGAGGGCTTCGTATTTTTAAAGAGCCGCATCTATATAAAGAAGATGCTGAATTTATGTGTGACTGGAATGCTTTACTGAACAAGTGCAGCTTAGACCTCATGATTTTAATTATCCGCAAAGCACAGTCATCTGCAATTGCCATACATGAGGAGATTGAAATAACCAAAACAATGTTGGCTTCAACCATGGATCCTGATCAGTTTGCTATTTGCTATTTGTTTAATGTTTAATTGTTAATTGTTATTTTTATTTTTATTTTTCATAGTTATTTTTCAATGTTCAATGTTCGATGTAATCAACCCAGGTCTGACCTCCCAGACTGGGGCAATTTCTTCGTTTACTGTAAACCGGACTGATTTGTATTGTATACAGGAATTCCGGTATATAAAAATTAAAAATAAATAAATAAATATTCAAATTAAATCTACTGAAGAAATGGAGAAGTTTCAGTCTGAATTAAAAAAGTCTCCATATTGGTTTAATGCCTTATTTAGAATTCACAAACCAGCTGGATGTTTGAGATCTTCACAGTTAAACAACCTTGAAGTTCCTTCTATTCGTCAAGCTCGTCTGTTTAGTACTAGAGAGACTTCTTTTTCAATTGCGGCACCCTCTCAATGGAATTTGATCCCTTTGGATCTAAGATCTATGGATGATGTTAAAAAATTTAAAACATCTTATAAAGAATTTCTCCTTGCCCGTGCGTTTAAGTTGTAATGCATGGAACTGAATATTATCTGCTTCTGGTTAGAAGAGAAATGCAATGAAGTGAATGTTATTTGACTTCATATTTAAATGTGACAGTGATTTTTATTTTTTTCATTGCTATGATGATGATCTTATTTATTTTTGTTTTTGTTAATTTGTTTGATTTTAGTTTGTGTATTTTTATGATTTTTTTTTAATATTATGTATGTAATTTTGTATATCGCTTAGGCCATTTGTGTTAAGCGATTAATAAATGTTTTTAAATGAAAATAAATGAAAATGAAAGTTTAAATATGAAAAATTGTGCCGAGATGAACGTGACTACATGAAAGGATTTGTTTACCCATGGATGACAAAGACAAATACTACAAGATCATCTAGACATGTTACATTTGATTCGAGTGGTGATGACTCATCGGGAGATGATGACATATGTTCGACAATCCAGAAATGAAAATATTGGCAGAAAAAACCCTACCACTTTTTTAGGCCAAAGTACACAGGGTTCCAAACGCCCATATTACAGTCAGCAAAATCGCTATCTGACAAATTCACATCAAGATCATTACGAACCCTCCATAGAGTCACTCGATCACAAGTGAAGAATCCCTAGTCTTAAATTAGTCATGGGAATTGTCTACCACACAGTTGAACGTTCTTGAACGTGGTCTGTCATTTGTCCCCACTTCGCGAGCAGACAAATTTTCTCTACAAGTGGCTTTGTTTCGATTTGTGAGAAATTTAAAAATAAAGCATTTTTTTGAGTCACATCCACCATCCTATGATCCCTCCATCATTGCAAATCCATCTACATGGGCACCTCCAGGCCCTGATGATCCAGCTATAAAAGTGTTTTATCAATTAGTTTCAAGAGATATTTCATCTCTGGATACTTCCTCATCTAATCAAGTTTTTTTCACGAAAAGAAAAGATGGCTCTTCAAGAACTACGTTCAGCTAAAGATCTGATTATAAAAACGGCGGATAAGGGTGGTAAAATAGTTCAAGATCGCATTCATTACGAAGCTGAAATCGCTCGTCAATTGATGAACAGTCTGTTTTACAAACATCTGAGTTCAGATCCAACCACCAACATATTATTCAGTTGGTTAAGGGTGGCACTCAGGCTGGCTTTTTGACTACCAAAGAAGCAAGATTTCTTGTCAATACTCACCCTAGGACACCAGTTTTTTATACATTACCTAAGATTCGTAAAGATCTTCATTGTCCTCCTGGACGTCCGATAGTGTCTGGATGTGGATCGCTATTAGAACCTCTTTCTCGTTTCATTGACCGGTTTTTCTTGCACCTTTCGTACCTCAGATGACTTCTTTTGTAAAAGATTCCTCTGATATGATCATATATCTAGAACAGCTGGAAATTGATACTACAGGACTGCAAATGGCTACTTTAGATGTTGAGGCTCTTTACACCTCTATCCCTCAAGATGAGACAATGGATATAGCAAAATTGCTTACCTTGTAATAGGTGTTATCCCAGGACAGCAGGATGTAGTCCTCACATATGGGTGACGTCATCCACGGAGCCCTTAAGCGGGAAAAACTTCTGGCAAGTTTCTAGAAGTTTTAACTGGCTGCCTGAGGCTACTGAGCATGCCCGGCATGCCATGATATTCCCTGCCACAGGGGTCTCACTCCAGTCTTGTATGTAGCAATAAGCGTAAGCAAAAATATAATAATAAAGTCTGAGGCCCAACTCCGCGGGGGTGGCGGGTGGGTTCCGTGAGGACTACATCCTGCTGTCCTGGGATAACACCTATTACAAGGTAAGCAATTTTGCTTTATCCCAGGACAAGCAGGATGCTAGTCCTCACATATGGGTGATTAGCAAGCTAGAGGCTGAGTCATTGTCCGTGCATGTAGCAGTGATGCGTTGTTGTGGAAATGATGCAGCCGAAGTACACAGCAGGTTGGATGTAGAAGGAGTTGGGATTAAACTGGAAACAAGTTCTTTAAGACAGATTGTCCATAGGCTGAATCCTGTCGTCCTTCCTTGTCTAAACAGTAGTGAGCTGCAAAAGTGTGGAGAGAAGTCCATGTTGCTGCTTTACAAATGTCAACGATTGGCACTGAACGAAAATGCGCTATTGAAGTTGACATTGCTCTTACTGAATGTGCCTTTACTCGCCCTTGGAGAGGAAGGCCTGCTTTTGTATAGCAAAATTGTATGCAGTCTGCTAACCAATTGGATAGAGTATGCTTTCCCACTGCTTTACCAGGCTTATTTGGGTCATAAGAGACGAAAAGCTGATTGGATTTTCTGAGGGACGTCGTGCGATTCAAGTAAAAGGACAAAGCACGTTTACAGTCCAAAGTGTGTAAAGCTCTTTCGCCTTGATGAGAGTGAGGCTTTGGAAAGAATGTGGGTAGAACTATAGTTTGATTTAAGTGGAATTCCGTAACTACCTTGGGAAGGAATTTTGGATGTGTTCGGAGAACCACTCTGTCATGGAGGAACTTTGTGTAAGGTTCGTATGTGACAAGTGCTTGTAATTCACTAACCCTCCTAGCTGATGTAATGGCTATGAGGAAAATAGTTTTCCATGTGAGAAATTTAAGGTCACAGGTATCTATGGGTTCAAAGGGAGAACGCATTAGACCTGTTAAGACCAGATTCAGGTCCCATTGCGTAGCTGGGGGCCGAATTGGTGGTTTAAGTTGAGTTAGACCTCTCATGAATCTACTGACGAGAGGTTGTGTGGAGATAGGTGCATCTCCTATCTTGTCATGATAAGCTGAGATTGCACTCAAATGTACTCTGATTGACGATGTCTGAAGTCCAGAGTCTGAAAGATAGCACAGATAATCTAGCAGAGTAGTTGTGGGGCAAGTGAAAGGATCTGTATTGTTTTGCTTGCACCAGGAAGTGAATCGTTTCCACTTGAAAGAATAATTCTTTCTTGTGGAAGGTTTGCGGGAAGCTATAAGCACTTGAGATACATTAGTTGAGAGGTTAAGTGATTGTAAGATCAAGCTTTCAACATCCATGCTGTCAAGGATAGGGATTGAAGGTTGGGATGGCGCAACCGGCCCTGATCCTGAGTGATGAGATTGGGAGCTACTCCCAGGCGAATTGGATCCTTGACTGACAGGTCTAGCAGTGTGGGAAACCATACTTGTCGAGGCCAATATGGGGCTATGAGAATCATGGACCCCTTGTCCTGTTGTAGCTTCACCAGTGTCTTGGTGATAAGCGGTATTGGAGGATATGCATATAGTAGGCCTGAGTTCCAAGGGCGAGCAAAGGCGTCCTTGGCTGGTTGGTGCTTCTGTTGGTGCAGGGAACAGAAGTTGGTCACCTTGTGGTTGAGGTGCGACGCAAAGAGGTCTGTTGTTGGCTGTCCCCAACATTGGAATATTTTGGTCGCTATCGAGGGATTCAGAGACCACTCGTGTGGTTGGAATTGCCGACTGAGTCGGTCTGCTAGTACATTTTGAATTCCTGCTAGATAAGTGGCCTGTAGTAACATTGAGTGATTCAAGGCCCAGTCCCAAATTTGCGCAGCTTCTTGACAAAGGAGATACGAGCCCGTACCTCCCTGTTTGTTGATGTACCACATGGCCACCGTATTGTCCGTTTGGATTAACACAGTCTTGTGTGAAAGGCAGTCCTTGAACGCATGCAGCGCATAGCGTATAGCTCGAAGTTCCAGAAAATTGATTTGATATGTGGCTTCGAGTTTTGTCCAAGTTCCTTGAGTTTGAAGAGAGTGTACATGAGCTCCCCATCCCAAGGTGGATGCATCTGTAGTTAACGTTATTTGAGGGATCGGCTTTTGGAAAGGCAGGCCCTTGCGTAAATTGTCTTTGATTGTCCACCAGTTTAGCGATGAGCGAAGTTGGTGGGTTACTTGGATGGGAGAATGAAGCGGTTGAATAGCTTGGATCCATTGCGACCGGAGAGTCCATTGCGTAAGTCGCATGGCAAGTCGTGCCATCGGAGTGACATGAACCGTTGATGCCATGTGGCCCAGTAAGATTAGGAACTGATGAGCTGTCACTTGCAGTTGTGTGGACATGGTGTACGCTAACTGGGACAGTGTATGTGCACGGTCTTCTGGAAGAAAAGCTTGTGCGAGGTTTGTGTCTAATTCTGCTCCTATGTATTGGAGTAGATGAGATGGTTGCAGGTGGGATTTTTGATAATTGATGAGAAATCCCAGCGTGTGCAGTACCTTTATTGTGTAATGTAGAGAAGTAAGCGCCCCTTGTTGAGATTGACTTTTTATAAGCCAATCGTCTAGATAAGGGAAGACATGAACACCTTGTTTGTGCAAATGTCCTGCTATTACCGCTAGGCATTTTGTGAATACTCTGGGAGCTGAGGCTAGGCCGAATGGTAGGACTCTGTATTGGAAATGCTGGCGTCCCACCTTGAATCTTAGGTACTTGCGATGAGGTGGGAAAATAGGTATGTGAGTATAAGCGTCTTGGAGATCCAGAGAACAAAGCCAATCCCCCTTTTGTATGAGAGGAAGAATGGTGCCCAAGGATACCATTCTGAATTTTTCTTTTCTTAGAAATTTGTTGAGATTTCTGAGATCTAGAATTGGACGTAGTCCTCCGGTTTTCTTTGGAATGAGGAAATACCGGGAATAGAATCCTCTTCCCTTCTGTGAGCGTGGTACGTGTTCCACCGCTCTTGCTTTCAGAAGAGTAGATAATTCCATTTGTAATTGAGGTATGTGATCGAGATGGGAGTTTTGTGGTGGACACTCCGGCGGGGGAGCTGTGAAGTCTAGGTGGTAACCCTGATGAACTATGGATAAGACCCATTGATCTGTGGTGATATTTTCCCAATCGTTGTAAAAGTGGGAAATCCTTCCCCCCACTGGCAAGTTCGGAAAGGGGTTGGGTTGGCTTTGTTCTCCGGGACTGCTTTCAAAAGCCAGAGGTGGAAGCAGTTTGGGGCGGAGGCTGTGGCCTTGCAGCTCTCTGCTGTCTCTGCTGAGGGCGCTGTGGAGGCCTTGTAGAGCGTGGCCTTGAGGTCTGGGGGTAATACCTTCTTGGTCTAAAGAAAGGCCGTCTGGTGTCTCGCCGTGGCGGCCTGCGGGCAGGGTGAGTAGGAGCATCGTGGGACAACGTAGAGAGCTGTTTTAATGTTTCCGAGTGCTCTCTAAGCTGCGTTACGGCATCTTGTACTTTTGTTCCGAACAAGTTGTCGCCCAGGCAAGGTAAGTCCACTAGTTTATCCTGGACCTCTGGACGTAGGTCAGACGCCTTCAACCAGGCCCATCTTCGAGCACTGATGCCCGAAGCTGCCGTTCTGGAAGAAGTCTCAAATGCGTCGTACGCCGCTCGCACCTCATGCTTGCCCGCATCCAGACCTTTCTGCACAATGTGTTGTGCTGCCTCCTGCTGCTGTTGAGGGAGAGAGGGAAGAAATTCCTCAATCTGCTTCCACAGGTTTCTTTGATGCTGTGTTATATACAGTTGGTACGCAGCAATTTTCGCATTTAGCATCGCTCCCTGGTAGATCTTACGCCCCATAAGGTCTAGGAATCTGTTATCTTTCCCAGGAGGGATAGAAGCGTGAGTTCTTGACCTTCTTGATTTCTTTTGCGCAGATTCCACAACTAATGAACTGTGTGGTAGTTGTGGCTTCTCAAAGCCTGGGGCCGCTTGGACTAAATATGTAGAATCAATTCTACGATTAACTCCCGGTGTTGTACATGGGTGCTCCCAAATCCGTTGCTGAAGTTGGAGTAGTACTTCATGAACTGGAATTGCTAGGTTATGTTTTGGAGGATCTACAAATTGTAGAATCTCCAGTGTTTGCTGTCTGTCATCTTTCTCTGCCTGAAGTTGAAAAGGGATGGATTCCGACATCTCTTGAACGAAAGAAGCAAAGGATAAATCCTCAGGAGGGGATTGCTTCTTGGTTTGTGGCGGAGTACCTTCTGATAAAAATTCTTCTGAAGAATACTCCGATTGTGTGTCAGACCATGTATCCTCTGGTTGAGGATATGAAGGATGGCTTGGAATTGTAGATGGAGGAACCCCCGAGGGTCCTGGTAAAGGATCCTGGATGTCCGGTGCCCCATCACTGGTATCACTGTTTTCCGCCGGGTATGAAGGCAAGGAAGATAAAAGATCATGATATCTTTTAGTGAGGATAGCATGTAATCTTTTCTCAGAGGGAATCTCTGGATGTTTGGACTTTCCTGTTGCCTTTTTTCCCCGGCTTGAAGCTGCAGAAGGAGCTACAGTGTAATGTGGAGGTGGTTGTGCCGCCGTAGAAAGTGATGTAGTGAGAAAGGAAAACATGGAGATGGGAATCAATGAGGAGATTGGTCTGGAAGCACTTGTGGACATTGTAGAATGTACACTCGTCGATTCCATCGAAGGATGTGCAATTTGCATCGAAGATGAGGCTGTTGACATCGATGGAGCAGCAGGCATCGTTGGAGCGCAGATAGGCACGTTCATCGGAATAGATAGAGCTGCAGCAGTCATCGGCACCGAGATTGGCATCGGTATGGACGATGACGTTGGCATCGGCACTGGCATCGATGTGGACGATGGTACCGGCATCGACTCGATAGTCGGCATCGATGGAGACATCGGCATCGGCCCGATGGCCGGCATCGATGGAGTCATCGGCATCGGCCCGATGGCCGGCATCGACTGGGGAGTCGGCATCGACCCGTAGGTCGGCATCGGTCCTACCAGGGCCGGTATTGGAGATGCAGCCGGGATGGCTTCTTTCATGGCATCGGCGACAAGCTTCTTAATCAAGGTTGTTAAGTCCGCCACGGACGTCGACGGTGTCGATTCCTCTGAAGGGATTACCGAGGTCGATGACAACTTCCGCTGTTTAGCCCTTGGTTCTTCCGGCGATGGCAACGGAGGAATCGCATGATGTCTCCGGTGTTTATGTTTGGGACGGATCTCAGAAACGGATCTGGACGATGACGGGGTTGGCGAGGAAGCATCTCCCGAACCTTGTTGGACTTTCTTTAGAAGTATCTTCTTCGATACGCCTATCGGGGAAGATCTAGTCGAGGTCGACGGCGATGTCGGTGCTCTGATTTGAAAAATCTGAGCCATTCTTTCATGGCGAAGCTTCCTACCTTTCGCCGTCATTTCTTGACATTGGGCACAAGAAGCGATGTCGTGGTCTCCTCCCAAACAACGGACGCACTCCACGTGCGGGTCGGTGATGGACATAGTCCGGTTGCAGGCCGGACATTTTTTGAATCCGGAGGTTTTCTCCGTCGACATCCGTCGATGAATTCGGATTCCTTTTTGTCAAAAAAGAGTATGAAGTTTGTCACCAGCCGGTGACAAACCGAGCGAGACCCGTAAAGGGTAAAAAGTTGAGAATTAAAGTTAGTCGTTGTGAGGTAACTCACGGGGCTCCTGGAAACCGCGATGCAGCTAGCAGCGCGGAAAAAAGAAGACTGGAGTGAGACCCCTGTGGCAGGGAATATCATGGCATGCCGGGCATGCTCAGTAGCCTCAGGCAGCCAGTTAAAACTTCTAGAAACTTGCCAGAAGTTTTTCCCGCTTAAGGGCTCCGTGGATGACGTCACCCATATGTGAGGACTAGCATCCTGCTTGTCCTGGGATAAAGCATATACTTATTTTGAGAGACGACCCAGACCTCATCGCGTTCCTAGCACTTTTTTATATGACTTGAGATTGCTTTGAAGAAAAATTTTTTTGCCTTTAACCACGAGTTTTACCAACAAATCTGTGGCACAGCTATGGGTGCGACCATAGCACCAGACCCGGCTAATTTGTATATGAACATCTTTGAAGAACGTTGGTTAACTCATCATCCTTTTGAAGAAAAAAATGATCATCTGGAAACGTTATATTGACGACGTGTTTGTCTTATGGAGAGGTGACACCAAAAGTTTTATGTCTTTTTTACATTGGTTAAACCTCCCTCAATCAACATTTAAGTTTCAAAGCTGATATACAACAAGAATCCATTTCCTTTCTTGACATTAAGATTACTATAACTGATGACAAATTTATAACTTTATTACATCATAAGTCTGTGTGTTCAAATACCTTTTTGAAATTTGACAGTGCTCACCCTAAAAATTTCAAACTAAATTTGCCTATAAGTCAGTTTATCCGACTTAGCCTTTGCACCACCATGGCCGACTTTGAAATCCAGTCGGAATTGCTCTGTGACCGTTTTCTTGCCCATGGCTACCCTAAATCAAGCATTCGTAAAGCCTATTTAAGGGCAAATTTTTCCCATAGAGAGTGGCTGTTTTTTTTCACAGAAAGAGAATGAGATTTTACGTCACACCTGCGTTCTACCTTATTCTTCAGATACTCATCTGATTCGACAATCAATATTTAGAAACTGGCATGTGCTACAAATGCATGATATTTTTCGTGACTTTCCACGCATTACATTTTCACGGGCAACCAATTTAAAGGATTTACTAGTTAAATCTGATTGTTCCATCGATTCAGAGGTTGATGACATTTTACAAGGGTCGCATGTCGCTTGTAACAACTGTACAGTCTGCGCATCTTCAATGTCTGTTTATGATTCATTGACTCTCAGCTCTGGGTATAAAATCAAATTAAGATATCGTACTACCTGCCTGTCTACCATGGTTGTTTACTTGATCCGTTTTTTTTAAAAACTCGAATGATTGAGCACAGATCCAATATTAAAAATTCTCGAATAGATTAACCATTGGTATTACATTGTCTTGAATCTGGCCACTGTTTTGATGATCTTCTGTTTTGTGTGATTGATCACATTCCAATGCACTGGCGCGGGGGTGATCATGAATCACTCCTGCTACAAAAAGAACAGCGATGGATTTATAGACTCAATACTGTTGCCCCAAGTGGGTTAAATACTGAACTTGACCTACATGTCTTTCTCGGTTAAAGTTATGGTATTTCCATTAAAGCTGTCATTGTGCTGTCAAGTCTTTCAAGAAATGGTGACGGATGAGGAGAGCTGTCAGTGAAGACTCGCATTTTAATGACGTCATCTGACAACGCGATATTTAAAGAGACGTAAGCCTCGGCTTCGGTTCCTCTGTCTTTGTTGAAGAGGCATTGAGACGCTATGTCCATTTCAAGATGGTAGCCTGTGTATATTCAGATAAGTACTTTTCTACCTTTTTTAAGAAAAATGTTTTATTGATATTGATAATGTTGCTCCTAGGTAGAATCTCTATGTCTTCTTACATAAAATGATTGCATGCCCCTGAAGAAACTATACAGCGAAACACTGGCCGTGTTGGGCTGGTTGGATAAAAAGTATTATAGAGTTTTCACCGCTTACTGTTTTGACAACAGAGGACATTTTAAGAAAATCCATAAATAACAAAAAAATAGTTTTTGCATTAAAGGTTTTTTGAAGGTGGATGATTAGAAGACCGGTTGTTTACTTTATAAGTTTCACAACGTCAGGCTTGCTGACACCTTCTAGGCCAGGGGTCAGGAACCTATGGCTCGGGAGCCAGATATGGCTCTTTTGATGGCTGCATCTGGCTCGCAGACAAATCTTTAATAAAAAAATAAAAATCTAACAAAATCCCCCACCCTCCAGACGCCCCTCAAGACCTCCAAAATTAATTTACTACAATCCCCACCCTCCTGACCCCCCCAAGACCTGCCAAAAGTCCCTGGTGGTCCAGCAGGGGTCCAGGAGCGGCCCGGGAGCGATCTCCTGGACTTGGGCTGTCGGCTGCCAGTAGTCAAAATGGCGCCAACGGCCCTTTGCCCTCACTATGTCACTGGGGTCGACCAAAGGCGGCGGTAGCCCCTGTGACATAGTAAGGGCAAAGGGCCGTCGGCTGCCAGTAATCAAAATGGCATTGACGGCCCTTTGCCCTTACTATGTCACAGGGGCTACCACCGCCATTGGTCGACCCCAGTGACATAGTGAGGGCAAAGGGCTTTCGGCGCCATTTTGACTACTGGCAGCCGACAGCCCAAGTCCAGGAGATCGCTCCCGGACCCCCGCTGGACCACCAGGGACTTTTGGCAGGTCTTGGGGGGGTCAGGAGGGTGGGGGTTGTAGTAAATTAATTTTGGAGGTCTTGGGGGGCGTCAGGAGGGTGGGGGGTTTTATTAGATTTTTACTTTTTTATTAAAGATTTGTCTGCGAGCCCTGGACCCCCGCTGGATCACCAGGGACTTTTGGTAGGTCTTGGGGGGGGGGGGGTTAGGAGGATGGGGGGTTGTAGTAAATTAATTTGGCAGATCTTGGGGGCGTCAGGAGAGTAGGGGGTTGTAGTAAATTAATTTGGTAGGTCTTGGGGGAGTCAGGAGGGTGGGGGGTTGTAGTTAGTACGGCTCTCACGGAATTACATTTTAAAATGTGTGGCGTTCATGGCTCTCAGCCAAAAAGGTTCCCGACCCCTGTTCTAGGCTATACTATATGTAATTTTTGGTTTCCACTTTTTTGGTGATTATATTGTATGGTTAACCATTGACTCTCCCTGATTGAGCTAGATTTCAATTACCCCAATATTGACTGGGTAAATGTAACATCAGGACTTGCTAGAGACAAAGTTCTTGGATGTAATAAATAACTGCTTCATGGAGCAATTGGTTCAGGAACAAACAAGAGAGGGAGCTATTTTAGATTTAATTCTTAGTGGAACGCAGGATTTGGTGCGCAGTAATGGTGGTGGGGCCACTTGGCAACAGTGATCATACCATGATCAAATTTAAACGAATAACTGGAAGGGGGACAATAAGTAAATCTGCAGCTCTAACACTAAACTTTCAGAAGGGAAACTTTGATAAAATGAGGAAAATAGAAAAAAAACTGAAAGGTGCAGATGCAAAGGTTAAAAGTGTTCAACAGGCATGGACATTGTTTAAAAATACAATCCTAGAGGCGCAGTCCATATGTATTCCACATATTAAGAAAGGTGGAAGGAAGGCAAAGCGATTACAGTCATGGTTAAAAGATGAGGTGAAAAACTATTTTAGCCAAAAAAAATCCTTCAAAAATTGGAAGAAGGATCCATCTGAAGAAAATAGGATAAAACATAAGCATTGTCAAGTTAAGTGTAAAACATTGATAAGACAGGCGAAGAGAGAATTTGAATTGAAGTTGGCCATAGAGGCAAAAACTCATAATAAAAACTTTTTAAAATATATCCGAAGCAAGAAACCTGTGAAGGAGGTCAGTTGGACCATTAGATGACAGAGGGGTTAAAGGGGCTCTTAGAGAAGATAAGGCCATTGCAGAAAGACTAAATGAATTCTTTGTTTCCGTGTTTACTAATGAGTATGTTGGGGAGATACCAGTTCCGGAGATGGTTGAACTGAATGAAACCACTGTGAACCTGGAAGATGTAGTAGGCCAGATTGATAAACTAAAGAGTAGCAAATCACCTGGACAGGATGGTATGCATCCTAGGGTACTGAAGGAACTCAAAAATGAAATTTCTGATCTATTAGTTAAAATTTGTAACCTATTATTAAAACCATCCATTGTACCTGAAGAATGAAGGGTGGCCAATGTAACCCCAATATTTAAAAAAAAAGGCTCCAGGGGCGATCCGGGTAACTATAGACCAGTGAGAGCCTGACTTCAGTGCCAGGAAAAATAGTGGAAACTATTCTCAAGATCAAAATCGTAGAGCATATAGAAAGACATGGTTTAATGGATCACAGTCAACATGGATTTACCCTAAGGGAAGTCTTGCCTAACAAATCTGCTTCATTTTTTTTGAAGGGGTTAATAAACATGTGGATAAAGGTGAACCGGTAGATGTAGTGTGTTTGGATTTTCAGAAGTCCCTCTTGAGAGGCTTCTATGAAAACTAAAGTCATGGGATAGGAGGCGATGTCCTTTCGTGGATTACAAAACTGGTTGAAAGACAGGAAACAGAGTAGAATTAAATGGTCAATTTTCTCAGTGGAAAAGGGTAAACAGTGGAGTGCCTCAGAGATCTGTACTTGGACTGGTGCTTTTCAATATATATATAAAATGATCTGGAAAGGAATACAATGAGTGAGGTTATCAAATTTGCGGATGATACAAAATTATTCAGAGTAGTTAAATCACAAGCGGATTGTGATACATTACAGGAGGACCTTGCAAGACTGGAAGACTGGGCATCCAAATGGCAGATTAAATTTAATGTGGACAAGTGCAAGGTGCTGCATATAGGGAAAAATAACCCTTGCTGAAGTTACACGATGTTAAGTTCCATATTAGGAGCTACCACCCAGGAAAAAGATCTAGGAATCATGGTGGATAATACTTTAAAATCGTCGGCTCAGTGTGCTGCAGCAGTCAAAAAAACAAACAATGTTAGGAATTATTAGGAAGGGAATGGTTAATAAAATGGAAAATGGCATAATGCCTCTATATCGCTCCATGTTGAGACCACACCTGGAATACTGTGTACAATTCTGGTCGCCACATCTCAAAAAAGATATAGTTGCGATGGAGAAGGTACAGAGAAGGGCAACCAAAATGATAAAGGGGATGGAACAGCTTCCCTATGAGGAAAGGCTGAAGAGGTTAGGGCTGTTCAGCTTGGAGAAGAGATGGCTGAGGGAGGATATGATAAGAGGTCTTTAAGATCATGAGAGGTCTTGAACGAGTAGATGTGAATCGGTTATTTACACTTTCGAATAATAGAAGGACTAGAGGGCATTCCATGAAGTTAAGACTAATCGGACAAAATTCTTTTTCACTCAACGCACAATAAAGCTCTGGAATTTGTTTCCTGAGGATGTGGTTAGTGCAGCTGGGTTCAAAAAAATTTTGGATAAGTTCTTGGAGGAGAAGTCCATTAACAGCTATTACTCAAATTTACTTAGGGAGTAGCCACTGCTATTAATTGCATCAGTGGAATGGGATCTTCTTAGTGTTTGGATAATTGCCAGGTTCTTGTGGCCTGGGTTTGGCCTCTGTTGGAAACAGGATACTGGGCTTGATGGACACTTAGTCTGACCCAGCATGGCAATTTCTTATGTTCTTATTTCCTGACACCGATCTAATTTTGTTTTGGTTGCATTGCTGCTACTTTGGATTGGCTTCCGTGTTTTCTGGAACCATCCCTCTTACTTAAATTCACTTACTACAGGTTTTTTAGCCTTTGGCTTCTCCATGCTTTTTGACATATTTTCTACATTTTGGTTTTTTGTTTTTTTAGAATCTAAAAGTTCTATTTGAAGATCTTCCTCAAGGTAGTAACATAAAGACCTTGGATGCAACAAAGCCTCGAAATACTAGGCCTCAAGTTAGCAAAAAATTCACACAAGACTGGGACACATCCATGTGGTAGCTCAGACGAAGAAAGACTGAGGGTCTTATGAAGCAGCATGCGTGGGAACTCCTGAGCATGCTCAGTAAAGTCTTTACTGAGCTCAGAGCCAAGTGCATGTCAGTGGCATCAGATGATGTCACTCACTCGTAAGGACTAATTCATGCCTGCTTGTTGATGGAGAAAGATTCTAAAATTTCTCCACAAACTTACTTGCCAGAGATGAAATGCAATCACTAGGTACTCTGGCCCCCAATAATTAGTTCTGGAGTGTGGCAGCAATAATACATGAATGCATTTCTTCCTTGGCAGTGCAGAGTGCATCACCCCACTCCAGCCCTCTCATAGTCCCCCTCAACGTATAGTCCTCTCCCCTTTCTTTGCCCATTCTCCCCTCTCCTTTCCTATCCCCCAACCCATCTCAAGCCCCTCTCCTTTCCTATCCCCCAACCCATCTCAAGCGCCTCTCCTTTCCTATCCCCCAACCCATCTAAAACCTCAGAATATAAATATATACAAAAAGACAAAACAAAAAAAATCCCTTTTCAGTAGAAATATAGCTCTAGCACAAAGAATTATGATATAGCACTGGTAGAGGATACGAAAAGGACGGATTCAACAGTTTTTTTGTTTGTTTTTTTAAAGTTTGTATTCTTCACAGAAAGTGTCTGCTTGGAACAGCTTTCCAGGGGGAGCAAAAGTAGTAACGAAATTCAGGAAGCCATGAGAGAGAGAGAATACTATCAATTTCCCACTACCAAGAAAAGCCAATAGTTAAATAGGGTCTGTGTTAGTATTGTAGGAGGGGAAAATGAGCAGACTAGATGGGGCCTGGCTATCTCATTCAATTTCTACATTTTTCTCTCTTGGACCTTTGTGTGTGGCAAAAGAATATCTTCAATGTAAATATCAAGGCAAAGAGGGTAAAAATCAAACTACAATTACGTTCTTTAATATTCAACTTAAATGCAGATGAGTAAAATTTCACAAGGGTATAAAGTACACTAATTGCAACAACAAATAACAGGTGCTAATCTGCTAATAAGAGACTAGGCAAATAATGGTGGGAACCCTATAAATCACATTACCTAATAGAACACCTGGATATTTTAACTTGTACTTTATTTTGCTGTAAGATTTGGCAGGCTCAAACACCCAAAGGTTCAGAAAGCATTACTACAGTGCAAAGGGTTCCAGTTACCAAAATATTCACTAATACAACAGCAACAATTTCTTTCAGACTTTTTTCTTGCTCATAACCTTGTTTTATTTTTTGCTAGTTATCTAATAACCATGTCATAACATAATAGTCCTTTAGGTATGAAACTTTTAGATCCAATAAACAGGTACAAATTTTGGCAGTCTTGATACCCAAAATGTAATTCAATATTGACTAATCTGTTCTAGTTAAGGTGATGAGGAAGAACTATGTATTGCCTGTTTATAGGGTAGGAAGGAGGTACATTTTGTGGTCTTTAGCTTTCATACCATGTGTCTCCAATTTTATTTAGCAGTTGCTAGCACAAAAATATGCTTCACAGCCCTGCAAGGGGGTAGAAAAAGGGGATGGGTGAACAGAAAACAGATCATCATTCAACAGCAACACCTACTGGGTAAACTCAGGGCTGGCACATACCAGGTTTGAGGGAGCCATGGTCCATGACCTCGGGTCAAGGATTCTCACTACAATGGCTAGGCTAGACCAGGTGGTGTGTGGTAGGGGAGGGGAGATACAGGGACGTGGGAATGAAAACCTAGGGCAGTGTTTCCCAATCCTTTCCCGGAGGCACACCTAGCCAGTTGGGTTTTCAGGATTGCTACAACCAATATGGAGGACAGAGATTTGCATGCCAATGGATGCAAATCTCTCTCATACATAGTCATTATGGATATCCTGAAAACCCAACTGGTCAGGTGTGCATGCAGGAGACTGGAAAACACTGGCCTATGGCATCACGTCCCTGACAGAGATCGGTTCTGATTGAACTGAAAGCCTAACGTAGCTGGAGGAAGCTGCTGGGTCCAAACAATTCCCAGAAACAGCATTACTCATATACATAATTATTTCTTCCTACATTTTAAAGCATTCCCATATCTAGGGGTGGGGGGAGTCTACTTCTCTCCCCCTCCCACCGCCTACAAATGGGGAGCCAAGAGCATAATGAGTAAGTCAGTCAACCCACTTGTAAACAATCAAGACGTCCCTTTAACAGTTTTTATGGTTAATGATAAAGGATTCATAAATCTACTCACAGAATCAACAGCTTTGGTTCTTATTTAAAGAACTTCTGTTCAATGTGCAAAGTATTGCTGTAAAACAAAATGTTATTGCTGTCAGATAAATGTTATAATTGCTTTTTAGTTACATTCTCCTGCCATCCAAGGCTGCTGATAGACAAACAGAACGAAGCCTAGCAGCTCCAAACCCTAAAGTAACTGACCAAGAAAAGAAATACTCCACAATTAAAAATAAGGGGGGGAAAGAGGCAATTTATTAAACATTTCCCACAGGAATAAAAGCCGCTATTTTAATATTTTTCAATGCTCCCATACGAGGCACAGCTGCTCTAAAAGTCCATTTATTTATCTGATTAATATTCTACTCTGTTAGGCACTTGAAAGTGGATTACATACAGGTACTATAGATTATTTCCCTGTCCCCAGAGGACTCACAATCTAAGTTTGTACCTGAAGAATGGAGGATGAGTGACTTGGAGTGGCAGCTAGATGTGAACCCAGCCCGCTGCTCTCACTGCTAGGCTACTCCTAACTTAGAGGTGTCTTGTTTGAAAATAACCTCGACAGGTTCCAAGATGTAAAAAGCTCCTGGCTCTAAGAACCCTGCTATATCATCTAACAAGTTATAAGAGAGGTCTTCTTGCACCACTTTTGACAGCTATGCTCCCTTCGTTAGGTCATTATTACACTGGGTTTAATTAGTACAGGATCGCAGGAAGAAGGGCTGACAGATGACAGTACAACTTTATACTTCAAAGGGCCTACTGCATATCATAATAGATGAAAATACCAACAAGCTTACTGTGCTTGTTTCAAAGTGTTTTATCATCTTACTTTCAAATGTTTTGCATTATTTTAGGATGAGATGTACTGTCATCTCCATCAATCCCCTGCCTTTACTGAGCTGGTAACGGCATTTGGAGGGAACCTCATGCTTAGCTGACCACACTATTTAAACCCAGTGTAACTACTATTTCTTCACTGATCTGATGAAGGGAGCACAGCTCATGAAGCTGTTCACAGATGTTAGTCCAATAAAAAGGGTCTCATCTACAGCTTATTTGCTGACCTTCATTTCTACACATTTACGGCAACTAACATAGCAACCATGATACTTTACAAAATATCTGTCCAATAGGGGAAAAACATTCTAGTTCCTAAAAAATGTCTGCAGTTATCCAGATTAAATATAAAAGAAGCTACTGAAACTACTCAAAAAATTCAACAAAGCCATTTAATTGGAGACCCCTTTAACTGTGCCATTATTTGCTTTGTGAGAACACCATGTATAGGCTTTGTTCACAGCAAAGATGGCGACTAAGTGATGATCACCCGAATCAGTTACAGATAAGGTATCAGCAAGCCGGGATTAGTGCTAGACTTCTTGAACAAATAAGCAACCCAGACCTCTCAATCATCCTCCCATAATCTAATTTCACTTGGAAAGAAAACAATCTCTTTTTTTGGAAATGTTGATAATGCACATAAAACTATTCATCAAATATATGTGAGCAGTCCAGCATAAATCCAAGCAAATAGCGTACTACAAAATAAGACCCCATGAAAACACCAACTATGATGAAATACATGAGCAAAAAAGGAATATTCCTGCCTCAGAGGGTACTTATCTTAAATAAAACGCTCTGCATCGGATCAGCAGACCTCACCACTAATATACCTTTCATATGATATTCTCTCATATTTTCATCCTTATTTTGCAGTACACTATATGCTTGGATTTATGCTGGGACTGTTCACATATATCTGATGACTAGTTCTGTCTGCATTATCAACATTTCCCAAAAAGAGAATTTTCTTTCCAAGTGAAATTTGATCATGGCTGGATGATTGAGAGGGTCGGGTTACCTCTGTATTTGCACTAATCCCCGTTTGCTGACACCGTATCTGTGACTCATTGATTTTGGAGATTGTCACTTAGATGCACCAACTTGGCTGTCTGTTGTCTGAGCTAAATTTGGATGTGACAGCTTCTGTGGGCTTTTTGTCTAGACTTTGTTTATGTACATTAGCCATCTGCAGTCACTACACCTCAGTAACCCAATATTCAGAAAACCTTTCCTACTTTATCCTATATTCCACAGGACAAGTGGCTGGAAATGAAGCTAAAGTTCTTTATCAAACTGATGTGACATCTTAGTAGGGCAATGAGAAACCTCATCTATGTCGGCTGTCTTATGTTGACATCTCAAGGAGGCTATGTATACTATTTTCACTGTCAACACAGTAAAGAAAGTGATTTACTCAATAACTCAGAATTCTCACACAAACCACTCATAGGAAAGGTCTCATCACCACATAAAACCACTAATTTCTGCATTATATTTCTACATTACAAACAGCCAAGAAAAAACATACATTTTGGTTACTGGTTCAATTGTTTCATGGATAATAGTGGATAATATGAATGATGCACAAGTAAAATGACCAACTATTGGCCATGTAAAAGATTTGAATGTGCCCCATCAAGAACTCATGACATCTTTGTTTAATCATATATTTCAATATGCTACAGCCTGTAAAGAGATTCAGTGCTGAATTTATATACTGTGTAATGAATTTCTAAAAAAAATCTTCAGTCAATCCTGAACACTGATCACGCTTGATAGCTTCTGCAGAGTACAGAGAGAGTAGAGGTTAATTGTAGAAGCTGCATTATAGTAATTTGAGTCCTTCCTTTGTATTCATTTTCGATCCTGAAAAAGGAAGCTCAAATCACATTCACAGGACTACTTGAAGTAAAAAATATGACCAGGTTCAGGCCAGGCAGGGGTCAAAATTTCATTTATGGTGACTTGTGCTTCCTTTTTGTGTTTTCTGTCTCTCCTGATTGGTTGTTTGGATGGTCACATGGATTTTTGTCATTAGGGCTATCTTTCAAGACACTGCTTTTCTCTTTCATAAAACCTATGGCTTTTTTATTGGTTGGTTGTGACTACCTATATTTGTTTTGTCCTAAAGATCTCCTATTATTCTGAATGGCATTTTCTTCTTACATGGAGTCCAATTAATCCATGTGGTCACTGTGAAACCTATGCCTGGTTGCTCTCCAATAGAGAAGTTTGTACATCCATGTGAATTTTTGTCATTTCAGCTATGTTTAAAGATTGAGAAATTACTATTTACCTGATAATTTCCTTTTCTCTAGTGAAGACAGATTAATCCATTACCACTGGGTTATGCACTTCTACCAGCAGATGGAGACAGAGCAAAGCTGACGTCATGGTACGTATACCCCTGCATTGACATCAGTCTGCCAGCATTCTCTGCAAAAGCCAACTGTGGACAAACTAGCAACACTTGATTATAACTTGACAACTAACTACTCAAGTACTCAGTCAGCAGGAAATACTGAGCTCAGACAAAGAGGGTAACATCACTAATCTAGGGACTCTGGAAACACAGCCACTCAGGAGGACCACAGAACCACAAACTGGCAGCCAAGGGCAGGAAAGTGGATTAACCTGTCTTCACTAAAGAAAAGGAAATTATCAGGTAAGTAGTAATTTCTCATTTCTCAGCATTCAGACAGATTCATCCATGACCAGTGGGTTGTACCAAAGCTACTCCCAAACAGGACGGGAGGCTGCCCACAGTCTGTCCAACACCACACGCACAGGGCTGCATCCTCCTGGGCCTGTACATCCAGGCGGTAATACCTGGAAAAAAGCGTGTAAGGAGAAGCAGCTCAGCAAATGTCAACAGGAGACAACAATCAAAGCTCTGCCATGACACTGCCTGAGCTCTAGTGGAAAGAGCCCTAACCTGTTGAGGCAATAGCTAATCAGCATCTACATACGCGGCCGTGGTATCCTCCTTAATCCCAAGGGGCTAACGTAACCCGCTATGCCAACTCACCTTGTTTACCTCTACCATGGAGAATAAGCAGGCGGTCAGTCTTCCTGAGAGGTTTTAATAACCTCCAAAACCGCATCAAATGCCTCTTGACTTCCAAGGTTCACAACAGACGATATTCATCCACATCCAGCATTGGCAGGGAAATTAATTAGTTCAAATGAAAATCTGAGGCCATTTTCAGCAAAAAAGGACAGAGCAGCAGGGGAGATCCAGCTTCCGAGAGTCATATGCAGGAACGGTTCCCGACCAGAAAGAACCCGCAGCTCATACCCGACGCATGGAACAATTCACTACGAGAAACACACTCTTCAAGAATCTAACCTCAAGGAGAGGCTAGGCAGTAGCCGAAAAGTATTTGTCACAATTCTAGAACTAGATTAAGGTTCCATGAGGACACCGGCACCGCAAGGGAGGATGAAGAAGCCTCACCCCCCTACAAAAACCAGGCCACATCCAGATGGGCCGAAAGGGTCTGCCATTCACCTGACCCTTGAAAACAGGCAGGAGCTATCACCTGCACCTTCAAGAATTTAAGGGCCATGTCCTTAAGTGACCCATTCTATGAGAATTCCAAAATGAACGGGATCTTAACCGAACGAGGAAGCATGTTTCGTTCCTCACACCAAGCCATGAACTACAGATGCCAAAAATTTGGATGCCTAATCTGTGCGATCCAGATGGTCACCCTGGACACATAGGTGCAAATAGATATCAGTCATTGTTTCACAGCAGACTTGCGCAGAGGTGGCATGCAAATGCCACCGTGGACTACCACATGGCGTCTCAAAGAAGTCTGAGAGCGGGGCTTAGCCAAAGGGTTGCTCAACCTGCCAAAACTGCTGCAACTCCCTAAACCCCTCACAGAGGTGGGAACAAACGCCGGATCGACAAACCAAGGCTCGGAAATTAGACCAGTTGAGATGGAGAGGAATCCCTACAATTATCCCTCTTATGTATTATTTTCTTTTCTTTTTTGTTTTAAAAATCCTCTTACCTGAGCTCAGCCCTTCCCGGCCAAGTACAGAGTCATCCTCCGGCTGCAGGGGAGAGGGCTAATGCCTTGATCACCGTTCTCAGCTTCCTGCACCTGCTAGTCTCTCAGCTTATTCTCTCCTGGCAGCTAAGTCCACACCGGAAAACTGGCTACTGGACTGAGGCACTCGACTGAGGGAGGGGCCATGAGATATCACCTCAGGAAAACTACTTGACTGAAGGAGGGACCACAAGGTATCACACCTCAGGAGAAGTGGTTAGTGATCAGTCCTTCTCGCTCTTTTTTTTTTTTTAAACAAGCAATCCCCAATAGGGAGATGCACATCCACCATCTGCTGGAGAGGCGAATACTGGCAGGCTGATGTCAGAGCAGGAGTATATATACTGTGATATCAGCTTTGCTCCGTCTCCATCTGCTGGTAGAGGTGCTTAACCCACTGGCCATGGATTAACCTGTTTGAATGTTGAGAAAATTATATATTTTTTTTCAAATGGATGATATTTAATTGATATATATATATGGCCTCTTTGCTAATTCAATGACATTACATTTGTTTTCTTGATGACTATGTATTCTTTTGCTAAGGATTTTCCTGAACAGAGCCCGACTGGACCATGTGGATGGTGTGCAAGCTACAATTTGTTCTCTGCAGGTCACAAATATGCCTATATAGGGCGCTGAAGATATCTTTCTATTACAGTGAGTCAGCCCAGAATTCCTTGATGTATTATTAAATATCCCCCAATGTGGTCTATGATTCCTGAAACTCACCATCCTAGGACCAGACAGTGTGAAAGATAGGATACACTTGAATTTTATTGGTTTCACCTATGATTTTTCTTTTTCTACTTCTCAGTGCCAATATTTTGCTTTTTGCAAAATTAAAATTTAAAAAGCATGGGAGCAAGGACTACAACTTTGGTGACGACTTTTCAGCACAGCTGAAATACACATATATGATAAGAAAATCTTTATAAAGTAGTTTCATAAGGGACTGAACAAGCCAGGATTCAAAGACTGAAGCGGGCAAGGAGACGCTGACAAAGCGTCAGCATCTCCTAGTTTATAAAGATTTTCTGAACCAAGTAGTTATCTATCATTTGTTTTGACCCTTCTTGGCTTTTTGGGGATTTAATGCTTTCTGACTACAAGCTTTAGTTTTGACCTGAGCTCCTTATAATTTATGGGCTCCCTCTTGACGCAGTCTTTGAGACATGGCCCATATCAGGGGACCGTTGATTCGTTGATATAAACTATTTGGCATGATGCTGACATTTTGAACCTTTCTTCTTACATATATACAATAAAAATGTGTTTTGGAACTTTATGGACATTGTAGAGTCTTTGATGTCCTTCCCCCTTTCATTGGTTAGCATTTTAAGAAAACATGAGTGATCAGACAGAACACGTCTGTTATTTTTAATGTGTTTCAAATTAAATTATTATGCATCACAGAATAGCACAATCATTAAAGGAAATAATAAAATGATCACATTCAAAAGTTTACGTACTCTTAGTTCTTAGTATCGTGTATTAATTCTTTTTGCATCAAATGGCAGCTTGCAGTCTTTTATAATAGTTGTGAATGAGACCCTTTATTTTCTCATGGGGTAAAGTTGCCCATTCTTCTTGGAAAAAAGTCTCCAGATCCTGTATATTCTTTGGCTGTCTAGCATGAACTGCAGGTTTGAATTCTCCCCAAAGTGGCTCAATGATATTGAGGTCAGGAGACTGTGACGGCCACTCCAGAGCCTTCGCTTTCTCCTGCTGCAGCCGCTGAAGGGTTGACTTGGCCTTGTACTTCGAATCATTGTCAAATTAGAATGTCCCAGTGAACCCCATGCACAGCTTCCTGGTTGATGAATGCAAATTCTCCTTCAATATTTTCTGATAAGATGCTGCATTCATCCTGCCATCAATTTTGACTAAATTCCCTGTGCCGCTTTAGCTCATCCCCCCAAAACAGCAGAGCTCCACCTCCATGCTTCACGGTAGGGATGGTGATGACTCCAAACATAACGTTTATGGTTGTGACCATAAAGTTCAATTGTGGTCTCATCACTCCAAATTATTTTGTTCCTGAAGTTTTGAGGCTTCTTTAGGTACTGTTTGGCATATTGTAAATGGTCTATTTTGTGGCATTTGTGCAGCAATGGCTTTTTTCTGGAAATTCTACCATGCAGCCCATTTTTGTTCACCCACCCACTTTGTTTTCGAGAAGCCTGTATTTCAGTAGAAGTTGCTTGTGGGTTTTTCTTTGTATCCCAACAAATTTTCGTGGCATGTGTGTCTGAAATTTGTCTTGGACTGGCTTGGTATTAACCAACCTCATAATTTTCCACTTCTTACTCAGTATGAACAGTACTGATTGGCATTTTCAAATCTTTGGATATCTTTTTATATCCTTTTCCCGATTTATAAAGTTGAACTATTTTTGCTTGCAGATTCTTTGACAGTTCTTTTGCTTTCTCCACATTTCCACAAGGATTTGAGAGCTAAAAAACTCGACTACTTGAACACAGACACTAATTACAGTTAAACAAGGCACAGGTGTGGATACCTATCCTTCAGTGCCATCTCAACCTGTGTGTGTCAACTTGAGTGTATATTATCAGCCCAAATGTTCAAGGGTATGTAAACATTTGTACAGGACCATTTTATTATTTCCTTTATTGCTATGGTTTGTTTAATGATTGTGTTATTTTGTGATGCATAAAATAGTTTAATTTGAAACCCATTAAAAATAACGTGTTTTGTCCAATCACTCATGTTTTCTTAAAATGCTACACATCTTACAAATTCTGCCAGGGGTATGTAAACTTATGAATACAACTATATATACATGCATACACACAAATATATACCATAAATGTTATAGGAACCTTTACTTAATAAATTTCTTCTTCACATTTTTCTAAGAGTGATCATCTTATTAAAGCTCGACTTAAGGTTGTTTTTTCTGTTATTTTTGAGCCAGCACTTTCCTCCAGCTCCTTTATACTTCCAGCTCAATCAGAACCAGGGCTGGGATTTGGCACTAGATGAGGTTTTCCCCCTATTTTAGGTCCTACCTTCTCCCAACATACCTAGTCTGGTCATCACAGCGATGGTCCTGGGACAGAGATCAAGCACCAGAATCCTGCAATCATGAGCCCTGAATATAGCCAGCAAATGTCCCCCATAAGCAATGACCATGACTCCCTCCCCTGGGGGCTGTAAATGCTGCTTCAGCAGCATTGCCAGCTACAGACAACTTGGGGAACAGAAGACATGACTTGGGGATCAAATTGGAGGCAATCCACTTGACAGTGACTTCATAAGAAATAAATTGCCATGCTGGGTCAGACCAAGGGTCCATCAAGCCCAGCATTCTGTTTCCAACAGTGGCCAATCCAGGCCACAAGAACCTGGCAATTACCCAAACACCAGGAAGATCCCATGCTACTGATGCAATTAATAGCAGTGGCTATTCCCTAAGTAAAATTGATTAATAGCCGTTAATGGACTTCTCCTCCAAGAACGTATCCAATCCTTTTTTGAACCCAGCTACACTAACTGCACTAACCACATCCTCTGGCAACAAATTCCAGAGCTTTATTGTGCATTGAGTGAAAAAGAATTTTCTCCGATTAGTCTTAAATGTGCTACCATTTATCAAATTTGCAGATGATACAAAATTATTCAGAGTAGTTTAAATCACAAGCAGACTGTGATACATTACAAATGGCAGATGAAATTTAATGTGGACAAGTGCAAGGTGTTGCATATAGGGAAAAATAACCTTTGCAGTAGTTACACGATGTTAGGTTCCATATTAGGAGCTACCACCCAGGAAAAAGATCTAGGCATCATAGTGGATAATACTTTAAAATCGGCTCAGTGTGCTGCAGCAGTCAAAAAAGCAAACAGAATGTTAGGAATTATTAGGAAGGGAATGGTTTATAGAATGGAAAATGTCATAATGTCTCTACATCGCTCCATGGTGAGACCACACCTTGAATACTGTGTACAATTCTGGTCGCCACATCTCAAAAAAGATATAGTTGCGATGGAGAAGGTGGAGAAGGGCAACCAAAATGATAAAGGGGATGGAACAGCTTCCCTATGAGGAAAGGCTGAAGAGGTTAGGGCTATTCAGCTTGGAGAAGAGACGGCTGAGGGGGGATATGATAGAGGTGTTTAAAATCATGAGAGTTCTTGAACGAGTAGATCTGACTCTGTTATTTTCACTTTCAAATAATAGAAGGACATCTGCAAATTTGATTACCTCACTCGTCTTATTCCTTTCCAGATCATATATTAATATATATATATATATATATATATATATATACATACATACATACACACACACTCATATATATATATATATATATACACACATACGAATATATATATATATATATATATATACATACGAATATATATACACATACATATATATACACACACACACACGAATATATACGAATATATTTACATATATACGAATATATATACATATATATACATATACACGAATATATATATACATATATATACGAATATATATATACGAATATATACGAATATATATATATATATATATACAAATATATATATATATATACGAATATATATATATATATATATATATACGAATATATATATATACATGAATATGAATATATGAATATGAATATATGAATATATGAAAATATATATATATATAAAAGCACCAGTCCAAGTACAGATCCCTGAGGCTCTCCACTGTTTACCCTTTTCCACTGAGAAAATTGACCATTTAATCCTACTCTCTGTTTCCTGTCTTTTAACCAGTTTGTAATCCACAAAAGGACATCGCCTCCTATCCCATGACTTTTTAGTTTTTGTAGAAGCCTCTCATGAGGGACTTTGTCAAATGCCTTCTGAAAATCCAAATACACTACATCTACCGGTTCACCTGTATCCACATGTTTATTAACCCCTTCCAAAAAATGAAGCAGATTTGTTAGGCAAGACTTCCCTTGGATAAATCCATGTTGACTATGTTCCATTAAACCATGTCTTTCTATAAGCTCTACGATTTTGATCTTGAGAATAGTTTCCACTATTTTTCCCGGCACTGAAGTCAGGCTCACTGGTCTATAGTTCCGATCTGTGCCATTGGGAGACTTCATTTTGATTATTTTTAAGATATATTAGACATGTTCCTTTATAGCCTGCAGAGTCTGAATACAGAATCTCTAACAATCCCTAACTGTAAAGCAAATGGGGAAGCCTATGAATATTGTTTAGCATAGTGTACTCAAGTCTTATTTAAGAGTTTTGGATCAGGCTGTAAATGCAACAGCAGCAGAGAAAACTCAAGCCTTGGCTAGCTGTATGAAATGAAGCACAAATATGTACTGTATTTGCTTGACTACTAACAAGGCCTGCCAAAACTACCAAAGCAGGTGAGTAATCAAAATTGGGACCCTATGGCTTAAATTTAGCCTTCCAGGGGAGAGTAAACCAGGAATGATCTGAAGAACCAAGGAGAGACAAAACAATCCTATCCCAAGACTACAATTATGCACAGCAACTCATTAGTTATACAACATAATCTGGTGTCTAATGCTCCTCAAGCATTAGACACCAGATCTATAAACAGATTCCTCTGTTTGATATAGCATGGGCTGTTTTTAGCAACCATTTGTTTCTGCTTTTCCTTATTCTGAATATCTATAAATTGATAAGATGAGACATATGCCTGCTCTTATTTAGCTTTTGGAATGATAAACACCATCCTTTCATAAAATGATCTACAGTACTTATGTGAATACTTCTCATACCACATTCCAGCATATAGCACCAGTCATTTCTTGTAAAGCAATGCCACGTTTCACACAAAATGAGTCATTGTAAACTATTAGAGAAAATAACCCATGAGTACAAAATCACTTGGAAATACCTGTTAATAGCATGCTGCAGATAAGTTCTGAGAAAAGGGTGTATTATACCATTATCTTAATCTACAGATTTGAATTACAAATGTATGCATAAAAAAAGTTATAAAAGAAAAATCTATTCATAGGGTGAAAACATCTAAAAGGAGTGGGTTTTTGTTTTTGTAAATAATGGATTATGTGGACACAATGAAAAGTGTGATCCAGCATGGCTCTCTGCTTCAACGGCATGGGAGAAAGACTGATACATCACGAATTTCCAGCATAGCTCTCTGCTTCAACGGCAGGGGAAAAGAAAAACTGATACTTCACGCATATCCAGCATAACTTCAACGGCAGGGGAGAAGAAAAAAGGATTCACACTCACAAAGCGGGGAGTAGCTGGCTTGTTACGGCGGTTACTACCCCAAACCAAATGTGCCTGATACTTCACTTTCGATGCATATCCAGCATAGCTCTCTGCTTCAACGGCAGGGGAGAAGAAAAAAACTGATACCTCACGCATATCCAGCATAGCTCCCTGCTTCAACGACAGGGGAGAAGATAAACAACTAATAAGGGCTGTATAACATAATCTGGGTAAAAACAAATAAGCATGGGTGTAGCTTGCTTATTGCGGCGGTTACTATCCCTACTACCTCTAACTAATCAAACTAGATATTTCACTTGGATACAGCTCCATCACCGCTCTCTACATTAATGGCGGGGGTGGAAGGGAATTAGAACCAAGAGCTAAGAGAAACAGATAAGTATGAGAGAAGAAATGAGGGAAGCTTGCTGGGCAGACTGGATGGGCCATTTGGTCTTCTGCCGTCATTTCTATGTTTCTATGAAGCTCGAAGAGCGGTTTAATACTTGGCAATTAAGATTCAAGGCCAAAAAGTGCAGAGACATGCACTTGGGGTTCAGAAATCAATGGGAGCAGTATGCGGTAGGTGGGCACAGAGCAGGAGAGGGACTTTGGTGTGATAATGCCAGATGATCGCAAAGTAGCAAAACAGTGCGATATGGCTGAGGCCAGAGTGAGAGGATGCACTGGGACAGGCATAATCCGTAGAGAAAGAGGTGATGATGCTTTGTTAGTGAGACCTCACCCGGAATACTGTGTTCAGTTCTGAAGGCCTTTATCTCAGAAAGGATAGAGAGGTTGGAGATGATCCAGAGAAGGCCAACCAAAATGGTTCAGGATTTGTAACGGAAGCCCAATGAGATGATACTGAAGGAACTTAATATGTACATCCTAGAAAAGAGGAGAGACAGTGGAATATGACACAGATGAAAGGTATTAATGTACAGAAAGCCAAGCTTTTTCCAACAGAAAGGGATCTTTCATAATATGAAGCTCCAAATTCAGGAACATTGTCAGGAGGTATTTTTTTCACGGAGAAGGTAGCGGATGTCTGGAATGCCCATCTGGAGGATGTGTCATAACAAGGACAGTGACAGACTTCAAAAGAGCATGGGATAAACACAGAATCCCTAGTGGCAAGAGAATGGTAAAGAAGGAAACGGGCAACCTTCACTGAGCAACAGTTGCAGCCCAAAGCAGCAGTGATGTGGGTTTCTGCACTGTGCTTCCTGGAAGGCATCGGGGAAACCTGCACGGAGTGGCAGCTGTAACCCTGAAGGAGATACAATGGGATTAGGGGTTGGGTTCTCCGTGGGAATTTGATCTGCTGCTGGGCTTACTAAATGGGCCTTTCGGTCTTTATCTGCTGTCATCGTAAGCACACGAACATAAGCACATAAAACTGGGTCACACCAAGGGTTCATCAAGCCCAGCATCCTGTTTCCAACAGTGGCCAATCCAAGTCACAAGTACCCAAACATTAGATAGATCCCAAGCTACTATTCCTTATTAATAGTTTATGAACTTCTCCTTTAGGGATCCCAGTTATACTAACTGCCATAACATCTTCTGGCAACTGATTTGAGGATTTTCAGCGGATACAACTATCGTCCTTCACAGCTGTCACCCCTCCAGCACTCATCCAGCAGAGCAGCAATCGTCCTTCACAGCATTCACCCCTCCAGCACTCATCCAGCAGAGCAGCAATCGTCCTTCACAGCATTCACCCCTCCAGCACTCATCCAGAGCAGCAATCGTCCTTCACAGCATTCACCCCTCCAGCACTCATCCTGCAGAGCAGCAATCGTCCTTCACAGCATTCACCCCTCCAGCACTCATCCAGCAGAGCAGCAATCGTCCTTCACAGCATTCACCCCTCCAGCACTCATCCAGCAGAGCAGCAATCGTCCTTCACAGCATTCACCCCTCCAGCACTCTACCAGCGGAAGAAGCAAACAACTCAAACCCATAATCAACCTTCTACCACTCCTACATCAACAGCAGAATCAATCTACGGAGCCAACATGCTAACCTACCCCATCCCGATTATCCATCGCCACGTCTCTCATAACTTGAGACCTCTACTCCGACCATTGAACCACACTAAGAGATCTCTCATCCCTATCTTAATTTCACCTCTCACCCAACTATTAGGATTCACGTTATTTTCGCTGACACTTTTCAACGCCCAATCACTCACTAAGAAAACCCACATCCTCAATGACTTTCTGCTGGACTCCAAACCAGACGTCTGTGCCATCACAGAAACATGGTTAAAAAGTTCTGACACCCCCCTGATAAACCAACTACCAATACACCTCTACGACTTCTTCTCAATCCCAAGACTCAAAAAAAGAGGAGGAGGACTTCTACTAGCTACTAAGAAAGAATTCCATCTAACACAGCAACCTGTCAAGTCTTCTTCAAAAAAACTGGAACTAGGTTTATTCAAGTCAAAACACATCCAAATCCTCTTGGTCTACGCCCCACCAGGAATATTGGACACTGAAGCCTCCCCTCTCATAGAAACGATTGCCAAATACATAAATTCAGACTTACCGGCTATGATTTTGGGGGATTTCAATCTTCATGTTGATGCCTCGCCACTCTCTCCTATCTGTGAAACCTTCCTCTCCACTCTCAGAGCAATGGGTTTTGAACAAATCATCAACAAACCTACCCACAAAGCAGGTCACACACTGGACCTCATATTCATCAACTCAAACCTGTCTCAAAAGAATGCACCAGTCTGCACCCCTGTACCCTGGTCAGACCACTCCCTGATATCAACTACTCTCACTACCATAGTAAATCCTGCAAAAACTCAGCCTCATTCTACCATTCACTTCCGGAAATTATGCCCCTCTGACACTCTTAGCGAACAGCTAACTAAACATCTCCCTAATCTGGACTACTCCAACCCCAACTCTGCGCTCCTCACTTGGAGCAGTATCACGGAAACCATTGCCAACAAACTATGCCCGAAAATGACAAAAATCATCAATTGGTCACAAAAATCGAAACAACCATGGTTCTCCCCAGAACTTAAACAAATGAAGCTAGACCTCAGACATAAAGAAGGCACATGGCGTAAAAACCCCAACACCACAACTCTATCAGACTACAAACGCACCCTCCATCTCTACAAGACCTCTCTGCTATAGACTAAAAAGGAATTCTACGCAATCAGAATCCATGATATACAATATGATGCCAAGGCTCTGTTTTCATTTGTTTCACAACTCACAAAACCCTCTGCCCCCACCATTCCAGATGAACAGGCTCAATCTAAAGCCAATGATCTTGCACGCTTCTTTCAGGATAAAATTGCAAACACATTGGCACTTCTCCCCACTAACACAATAACCTCAGTTTTCAACTCCAACACCAACTATCACCCCAGAAACACCCTTGACTCCTTCGAACCCACTACCACCATGGAGATAGAATCCGTTCTCAAGAAAATGAAACCCTCCATCCATCCGACAGACCACATCCCTACAAAACTTCTGCTTCTCATCCCCAGCACCATCTCCAGATCACTCACCAACATCATAAATTGCTCCCTAGCCCAAGGAACCTACCCTGACGAACTAAAAACAGCATCTCTCAAACCCCTCCTGAAGAAACCCAATCTGGACACAAAAGAACTCGCCAATTTCAGACCCATATCGAACCTGCCGTTTCTAGCGAAGCTCACAGAGAAAATTGTTAACACACAACTCTCAGACTACCTTGAGGAAAATAAAATACTTTACCCTTCACAGTATGGTTTTCGGAAATCAGCCAGCACAGAAACCCTTCTCATCTCCCTATCAGACCACATCCTCATGGGACTAGACAAAGGGCTTACATACCTACTGGTCCTTCTAGATATCTCATCGGCATTCGATACAGTAAACCATGCCATCCTCCTAAATCGTCTTTCAGAAATTGGAATCACGGGTCTTGCCCTCAATTGGTTCAACTCATTCCTCAACAATAGAAGCTACAAGGTGAGAATCAACAACAAAGAATCACCAAGCTATAAATCAACGCTAGGCGTTCCACAAGGCTCTTCATTATCTCCAACCCTTTTCAATATCTACTTACTACCCCTTTGCCAACTACTCACTAACTTACAATTAACATACTACCTCTATGCAGATGACGTTCAAATATTGATCCCCATAAAGGAAACCCTGCCAAAAACACTTGACTACTGGGAAAATTGCTTGAAATCCATAAAAAGTCTCCTCTCCAGCCTGAACTTGGTTCTCAACGCTTCCAAGACGGAAATCCTGCTCATCTCCCCTGAACACTTGACCAACACCGATTTCACATCCTCGGACACACAGATTTCTCAAACAAGAGATTTAGGAATCATACTAGACAATCATCTGAACCTAAAAAAATCAATTAATATCATCACCAAAGAATGCTTCTACAAGCTTCAAGTTTTGAAAAGAATTAAACCACTCCTCCACTTCCAGGACTTCAGAACTGTCCTTCAATCTACACTATTTTCAAAAACGGACTACTGCAACGCATTACTTCTGGGGCTCCCCATCTCAACAACAAAACCACTACAAATGCTCCAGAACGCAGCAGCCAGAATCTTAACTAATACTAACCGAAGTGCCCACATTACCCCCATCCTCCGTAACCTACACTGGCTGCCAATAAAATACAGGATTCAACATAAAACACTCACCATAATTCACAAAACCATTCACAAACAACTCACCCTAGACCTACAGTCCCCACTCAAACTCCATGCCTCAGACAGGCCCATCAGAGAGGCATATAAAGGAATGCTGCAAGTTCCACCTACCAAATCCACCCGGCTAACAACCACCAAAGAACGTTCCTTCTCTACAGCAGGACCAATCCTCTGGAACAAACTACCGACTGATTGAAGTCTGGAACCCTGCCTCCTCACCTTCCGAAGGAAACTTAAGACGTGGCTTTTCCTCCAAGCCTTCCCCTAACACAAATTAACTCATCATACTCAGATCAAGGAACTGAATGTCTACCAATTTCATACCATATTATATGATAATTATCTAGTTAATTTCTATCGCTCCTACTCCTACTTCACTTATTCCTAGCTACTCTAGCTCCCAAGTTTTAATACCCCTGTTTTATTGTAACTTTGATTGTTTCGACCTTTCTTATTTATAGTTACTTGGTTTTTCCCTTGTTTCATGTAAACCGGCCTGATATGAATCCCATTCATGAAGGCCGGTATAGAAATATTTTAAATAAATAAATAAACGTATTCCAGAGCTAAACTTTGAGCTGAGTGAAAAATAATTTTCTGCAATTTGTTTTAAATGAACTACTTGCTAATTTCATGGAGTGCCCCCTATTCCTCCTATTATCTTAGAAACTAAATAACCGATTTACATAACCTATTCAAGACCTCTCATGATCTTAAAGACCTCTATCATATCCCCTCTCAGCTGTCGTTTCTCCAAGTTGAACAGCCCTAACCCTCTTTAGCCTTTCCTCATAGGGGAGCTGTTCCATGTCCCTTAGTTTGGTAGCCCTTCTCTGCACTTTCTCCAGTGCAACTATATCTTTTTGAGATGTGGCGAGCAGAATTGCACACAATATTCAAGGTGCTCTCACACCATGGAGCGATACAGAGGCATTTATGACATCCACCGTTTTATTTACCATTCCCTTCTTAATAATTTCTAACATTGTTTGCTTTTTTTTGACCACTACAGCACACTAAGCTGACGATTTCAATGTATTATCCACTATGATGCTTAGATCTTTTTCCTGGGTGGTAGCTCCAAATATGGAACCTAACATTGTGTAACTACAACAAGGGGTTATTTTTCCCTATATGCAACACCTTGCACTTGTCCACATTAAATTTCATCTGCCATTTGGAAGCCCAATCTTCCAGTCTCACAAACTCCACCTGCAATTTATCACAATCTACTTGAGATTTAACTACTCTGCATTATTTTGTTTCATCCGCAAATTTGATCATGTATTATGTTGAGAAATGAAAGACTGAGTTAATGAAAAATACACCTCAAGTTCATAATGATTTGGCTAGACTATAGACCAAGAATCTTGACAATTGTTGAGAATTGTGATAGGAACACATTTCAATTTACTTGAAGCAATATTAATTGGATTCCTAGAGACAAACCAGGGCTTCTCAAAATTATCCTGGTGATCCCACAGCCAGTTAGGTTTTCAGGATATCAATGAATATGCATAAGCTAAATTTTCACACACAGGATATCCAATATAAGCAAATTTAGTTTACAGATATTCACTGTGGATATCCTGCAAACTCAACTAGTTTTGGAATCACAAGGTCAGGTTTACTAAGCCCCAGCACAGGGATGGGCAACTCTAGTCCTCAAGTGTCAGAGTCAGTGGGTTTTCAGGATACCCACAATGAATATGTATGAAATTATTTGCATGCAGTATTTACGATACTGTTTCTTCACTGACCTGAAGAGGATAACTCTTGAAAGCTTGTCAAAGATGTATTGAGTTAGTCCAATAAAAAGGTCTCCCTACAACTTGTTTGTTGACCCTAAATTCTACATCTCCAATCTCCAATTGATCTAACATGGCAACACTGTTCAGAATCATCATTCTTTGGGTTTTGCCTACTCCTCATGTGAAACAAATCATCTAACTTCTAGTGGGAATAAATTCAACAGACTACATTCACAGCACAACCACTTTAGTCAATGATTTGATTTTTTTTTTTTTTAATGATTTGAGAGTTTCTCATCATTTACATAAAAAAAGGCTAATGAAAGAATAGCTCTAATCTATTTCTAAATGTAGAAATGGAAACCAAAGTGAAAAAGCAGCATGAAAAGTAGATATATTTAAATATGCAGTTTCGGTAGTAAACATTCTACTATGTAGTAACTATGTACATACTATGTAGTATGATATATCCCTTGTTCGATGTAATAATAATTTGTTCTATGTAAACTGATGAGATGCCTCAGGGATCTGTACTTGGACCGGTGCTTTTCAATATATATATATATATATATATATATATAAATGATCTGGAAAGGAATACGACGAGTGAGGTTATCAAATTTGCGGATGATACAAAATTATTCAGAGTAGTTAAATCACAAGCAGATGAAATTTAATGTGGACAAGTGCAAGGTGTTGCATACAGGGAAAAATAACCCTTGCTGTAGGTACATGATATTAGGTTCCATATTAGGAGCTACCACCCAGGAAAAAGATCTAGGCATCATAGTGGATAATACTTTAAAATCGCTGGCTCAGTGTGCTGCGGCAGTCAAAAAAGCAAACAATGTTAGGAATTATTAGGAAGGGAATGGTTAATAGAATGGAAAATGTCATAATGCCTCTGTATCGCTCCATGGTGAGACCACACCAAAGGTCCATCAAGCCCAGCATCCTGTCTCCAACAGTGGCCAATCCAGGCCATAAGAACCTGGCAAGTACCCAAACATTAAACAGATCTCAAGCTACTACTGCTTATTAATTAATAGTTTACGGATTTTTCCTCTAGGAATTTATTCATTTTTTAAACCCAGTTACCTGTCGTAACCACACATCCTCTGGTAATGAATTTCCAGAGCTTAACTATGTGCTGCGTGAAAAAAATATACTGCTATTTGTTTTAAATGAGCTATTTGCTAGCTTCATGGAATGCCCCCTAGTCCTATTATCTGAGAGAGTAAATAACCAATTTACATTAACTTATTCATAATCCCCCTCAGTTGTCTCTTCTCCAAACTAAACAACCCTAACTTCTTTAGCCTTTCCTCATAAAGGAGCCATTCCATGCCACTTATTTGGTCGCCCTTCTCTGCATTTTCTCCATCGCAACTATATCTTTTTTGACATGTGGCAACCAGAATTGTACACAGTTTTCAAGGTACGGTCTCACCATGGAGCGATACAGAGGCATTATGACATTTTCCGTTTTATTTGACATTCCCTTCCTAATAATTCCTAACATTCTGTTTGCTTTTTTGATTGAAATCATCAGCTCAGTGCTGTGGCAATGTGTTATCCACTATGATGCCTAAATCTCTTTCCTGGCCGGTAGCTCCTTTTATGGAACCTAACATTGTGTAACTATAGCATACATTATTTTTCCCTATATGCATCACCTTGCACTTATCCACATTAAATTTCATCTGCCATTTGGAAGCCTAATCTTCCAGTTTCACAAGGTCCTCCCTGGCCTTGATAAAATTTAAATACTGAAAAGAAAAATTAATACTGGCTACCCGGTTGTTCTGTCGCCTTAAAGTATTTTAAAGCACAAGTAGACCTACGCAGTGCTGTATCTTTAACAGTCTCCAGTGGCTGAAGTGACTTAAAAATAAAGTACAACTAATGGCACTGTGGAAAGATGGACAGATGTTCTGGCCACTATTTTTGGGAATAGGGAAGTGGGAATACTGGGACTCCTGAAGCAGCCATAAATGGATATTGGTTAAGGATATAAGTAATACACTTATACCCTTAGGCACCAAATGTCAACCACTGAATGTCAGAGTAAATTAAAAAATGCCACCCTTAAATTGTACAGCATTTAATTTAACAAAACAAAACACGTAGATACATTTTTTAAAAGTCTTATTCTACCATCAAGGAGTTGAATTATCAATATGGTCTAAAAATCAGATCACAAATACTGTGTCTTTTCATTTTCAATATGTTTATTGTCCCAATCATTACTTTTTTTTTTTTTTGAATGATTTAAAATTCTTTTCAGGATTTCACAACCCTTCTAAATGTTGAGCAAAATACATGAACTTGTCAACCAGTACTGCAAAGACGTGTGTACTAAAATCAGTCTATTTTCCTGAAGCTGCAAAAAATAATTTTCCAAAATCCAAATTAGTACATTTTACAATGTGGAGGTGGAATTACTCAATTACATTTCATCAGTCAGAAAGGAGGACAAAATTGTGCTTCAAGTTTAGAAGAGATGTATATTAAATATTACAATATCTTTAAACTAGCATCTTTGCCAATCTGGATTACTGCAATGGTCTATTGCTAGGTTTACCTCAATCAACATTACGTCCACGACAGATCCTGCAGAACACAGCAACTAGGATACTTACAGGCACAAAAAAACGGGATCATATTACTCCAGTACTTATATCTCTTCGTTGGTTACCAATAAAATAGAGTAGACTACAAAATTCTAATTACAGTACACAAAGTTCTTTATGGAGAAAACACAGACTGGTTTAATACAGCTATAAAAGCTACATACGCCCCAGCGAAATCTTAGGTCGTCAAATCAAGGACTCCTGCCCATCCCTTAAAATCAGCCGGATTAACACAGGTAAGAAAAGAGCAATCTCTTTAGCAAGTGCTACATTATGGAATGCTCTACCACCAGAAGCAATAACACAACAAAACACAAAAATATTCAAAAAAGAAATAAAAACATGGCTCTTTAGGCAGGCCTTTTATGAGAGACAGTAGTTTCCTACGTTAATCATTAATATGCTCATTTTAAGAACCTAGTTTCTGTATGATAATTGATTTATTTACTATTGTCATCAATAGATATATGATCAAATACGAGCACTGTGGGTTATATTATTATTTTAGACACTTCTGTTTTTAGCAAGTACGAACTCTTACGATACTTTTTAGAAAGGCTGTTATATTGAAATGTCGTAAGAATGTAATATGTCTTAGTATATTCTTAGGAAGTATGAGGTTCTTACATTTTAATGTGTAGTTGATGTTTTGATAATTTTACTAATCTTAATATTTTAGAGATGATAAATTAAGTATTAGGAACTATTATTGTATTAGCAATTTGGTTTTGATGTAAACCATTATGATGTACCCTTCTCCGAATAACGGTATACAAAAACCCATAAATAAAATAAATAAATGACAATCACACATTCAGCTTGTAGCCACTGTTTTTAAATGTTCCCTCTAAAATTTTAAATCTGTTACCATTAAAGTCCTGAAGAACAGAGATTCCAGTCTTCTATAGGCCTATACTGTGGAATGAACATCCATTGGAAGTTTGAACTGAATTATATATTCAGGAACGTGGCTAAACCATGGCTGTTTACATATTAGGAGGACCTGGAGATAACAGGTCAAGGACAGATGGTTGGTGCTTAATTGTATATTTTAAGCATTTTAATACTGTACATCACCGGAGTTGGATGATTAAGTAATGAATTATTATGGAAATAAATTAGCATCTCAACTGTTTTTCTCAACTGATATTATGAATTTTTTCCAGATTTCATTGTTTTTAATCAATATATTTTCTAGTGAACTTGGTACATGTGAAATATGCCAGAATGAAGGCAGTGGAAACTAAAGTCCCCAATCTATCCAAGTATAGCAGCTGCAGGAGTAGTACAACATTTCCCACACTGTCAATATGCCCTGTCAATATGCCTCATCTCTGGGTTGCAAAGTCAATTCAGTCTCCATGCATATTCAAATGGCTGACTTTTCAGCTGACAATACCAAGGGGGCAGGGTGATGACTACAGCTGCACATGCTCAGTAGGGCATGTTTGAAAGTTCTAGATTCTTTGAAATCGAAGTTCCATGTCAGGCTCCATCTGATGATGTCACCCATGTATGAGGACTACCATCCCGCCTGTCCTCAGAAAACACCTGTTACAGGTACAACTTTGCTTTCCCTGTGGACAAGCAGACAGCAAGTACTCACATGAATGGGGACTCCTGAGCTGAGGGTTACATAAATATTTTCATGTTCTTAGTTAGTAGTGAACATGCAACTTGTGTTTGAAGAGGTTGCAGAGAGAGTTGAAGGAATTAAAATTCCAACCTTCAGTCTTTAGCTCTGACTACATAGATGTTGAATTTTAAGTAGTATCTTGTATGCAGTTGCCTGCTGAGGTGAGTAAGGTTATTCTAGCATCAAGACTATGTTCTACCAGAAGATCTTACAACTTTAAATAGAAAAGATTTTCTGTCTAGCCTTAATAAAGCAATCAAACTACCTTTAAGTATCCTGTTCCCTCGTAATTCAATACCTCTTAAGCCCATCTGACTTTCCCTGATTTCGGTATTACAGTAATGCAGATGTTATACTTTGAGAATCTGGTAGCTCTACCAATTCTAAAACAGTCTGAAATGGACTAGTCAATACAGGAGCCAAAATCCCACCAAATTTCTTATAAGACCATATGCCAAACCCAACAAGCCTGTTTTCCTAAGCTGCCTTCAGGCCTTTAATAGCCTCTAGCACTTTACTCTCCTATCTTCTTCATCGGCTAATTCCACCAAATTAGCACCCTTCCAGGTACTGCCTCAGGAGAGAGAAAGTCAGGGATATCTTGCATGCAGTAAAGTTCTTCATAAAAATCCCTAAATAGGGAACTGTCTCCGCAGGTGTCTCAATCACTTTACCTCCTCATTTCATCCTCTATCCCAAGTTGCCTAGCCAATATGCCCTTTGGTTTGTTACTCTTTTCATTGAGGAAATGCGTAGTAAATCTCACGCCAGTCAATTCTTTATCCAATATTTAATTGACTTTGGGCCTGACACAGCGCATTATATACCTTAATGTTTCCAAATCTTAAGCTGTTCCAAAGGGAAAACTTCCTTCTCTAATCTAATGAGCTTAGCTTCCCGCCTCTTATTTCGAAACAAGGAGACATCAAATGCCTCTTAAGGACAGCCTTTCCCACCTCCCACAAAGCTTCAACAGCCCTCCTTCCAAATCATTATTAATCATATTTTCCTTTCACTGTTACTCAATGCCATCATGTGTGTCTTGGGCCTGAAAAAGAGATTCATTCAAAGACCATCTACCTCTTCATATCGAAGAGGGACCACAGTTAAAATATAACTCTACAGGGACATAATCAGAGATGGTGATGGAACCTACTTCACACTTTTTATCCGCCAAACATCTTCCACACCCATCCACCACATATTGATCTGGGAGTAGAAGTGATGCAGGCAAGAGTAAAACATATATGGCCTGATTTTTAAACCCCCCTCCCCGCGTAAAAAATGGGGGTTACATGCGTGGCTGAGCCTTGCACGCACTGCGCACATTTTAGAAGAGGCCCGACCGCGCACGTAACCCCTGTTACGCGCACAAGAGCCAGACCTCTATCAAGGGGGTGGTCCCGGGCGGAGCAGGAGGCTGCTGGTACAGCCATTTTCCACTGTGCCGGGGGGGATTGCGCGCCAGCAGCCTGCTGGTGTGCGCAAGTTACTTCAGGTCGGGCCCTGAAGTAACTAGACGGAAAACAGGCAAACAAAAAAAAGGGGGGGGGGAGCGGAAGGGAGGTTAGGGTAGGGGGTAGGAAAGTTCCCTCCCAGTCCACTCTTAAATTGGAGCGAACTGGGATGGAACCGGGGGAGCCCTGATCTCGTCGCTGCGCACATTTGCATATATTTACACCCCCCCCTTGTGCACGCCACCCGCACATACGTGCGCGGATTATAAAATCCGGCACGTATGTGGGTGCGGCCCACGTATTTTATAAAATGTGCATGCCGGTGAACGCATCTTATAAACTTGGTGCATCCATGTGAACGCGCACATTTTAAAATCTACCCTATAATTTATCACCACCAAATGGAATCTCCTCCACACATCAATCCATCCGCCTATTTTCTCTCTAATAAATTGGGTCCCTAGCCTTGCACATGTTATCAAGAAGGATTTGCCGTATCAAGCAGATAATTCGATTTCAAATTGAAATCTCCACCCAACAAGAGAATCCTTTTGCCCTCAACAAACGTTCAAAAACCTTTTTGGAAAAAATGCTTAGAAGAATCATTTGGCCCATACACATTTAATATAGTCACCTCTTCCCTAAATAAAAGTCCCGCTAGCAATATAAACCTACTCTCCGGGTCAGATAAATAGACAAACATCTTGATTTGCCTCCTCTTCAAGTCACCACATGAATATCGCCAACCCATTTATCCTGCAATTTATGCTGATATCCCAATGTTAAATGAGTCTCCTGTAAAAAGACTGTCAGGACTAACTTAGCCAATATTTGCATTACCTACTTAACTTTAACCGTGTGGTTAAGTCCATGACATTTCACAAACAAAACTGCCCCACAGTTAAGGATACAAAGCTCATCCTGCAAAGCCCTCCCAAACCACTCCTAGAACACCAATGTCTTCCATTCCCTCTCACACCCAAAAGGAGCTTTCCCTCTCCCCCCTGCCCTCCCAACTCTACCCCAAAAATGCCCTTCCCCCTCTCACCCCAATTCCATACAGAAGGCAGGCCTACACTCCTAGCATTACACCTCCCAACCCCCGGTCCATAGCAAACATATCAATATCAGGGTACAAAAAGACATTTTCAATGTCAATACTGCCCAATTAGGGTTCCAGAAGGTAAGAAAAAATCTCAAAACTCATAGCTACAGAGAGTAATAGCATTGAGACCTTCCTCAACCAGCTCTGCATCAGTGCTTGCTCCATGGATCTTGCCATTATCCAAGCAGCTCTCTGCCTGAACGCCTGAATCTATCCAGACACGATCTCTAGCAGGATGAACGGGCAAATCCTCCTCGCTGGACAGCCACACGCCAGAGCGCCGCTCGAGATCAGAAAACTGTCACATGGAAATTTACTTCTGATTTGCAAGAATGGATGATCAAGATAGCTGAGATTGCACTGGTGGAGAGACTGACCTTAATGTTAAGGGACCAGATGGACAGAAAGCATATGGGGTCCGTATTGAGAATGGCAGAAGGAACTGGAAGAGTAAGATGGTGGTGTTTAATTGAGCTAGTGGGATCAAGAGGTTTTTGTCTATGGGGGGGATTAGGTTATAATGGAAATGTATAACTGGGATGCTCAACATTTGTATGAATACTGAGCATTGTATTATTGGAGTTTCGTGTTGTCACAGTAGATTTATGGCATAAAAATGAAAAATAAGTTTAAAAAAAGATCAGAACACTGTGAGCCTCTATCTTCCAGCTGCTCTGCTGTCTAGGGATGCTCTCTCTCTGTGCACATGGCAACCCCTCACTGGATTCTGAGCCATCTCTTTCCAAGCACCATTTTCATTCAATACTACCAAAAGCGCTGCAAATGTTTCCAATAAATTGTTTCCATGAAAACATGCAACTAGGCCAGATAAAGCAATCTGAATTTCAATTTGCATTGAAAACGTAAACTGCAGCAAAAGCTGCCCATTTTTTCTTAGTGTCTGCACTATAATCAGGAACTATGGCCACCTCATTTATATTTACATTTATTAAAATGTCTTGATTGCTTTACACTAGGAAGGTTTAAGCGATATACAATAAAACATTCAAGACTAAAATCATACATAATTAAAATACTTAAAACTAAAGTTCACTTAATATAAAATTCTGGCACAAGAACATTCTGGATGGAAGAGAACTCTGGATGTGGCTCGTTTCTAGATGTACGACATGATGCATACATGTATTACATATATGCCAGCTTACATAAAGTTTTTAATAATCCTCTGAATGTTTTTAAACAGACACATAAGCGTAACTCTAAGGAAAAAAAGAGTGCCAGATAACCGGGGCTGCAACAGAGAAAGCACAATCTCAGGTCACATGAAGCTGTGCTGCGTGAGAAGCACAGATGTCGGGAATGCTGGTATATTTTAAAAGAGCATTACACCAAGGGCATGCGTTACTATTAATCAGTTTGAAGGCTATCATGCCTTAATCCATTCATTGATTGAAAGCCATCACAGATCAATCAGGACCAGAGTAATATGGTCATAACACTTGATGCCTAATCAAGCAAACAGATGAATTAACATATGTAACGGTTGCAATGTGGAACTAGAGAGACCTAAGGAAAGGCTATTACACAGTAATCAATAATCGGAAAAAGAGATGCTTGAGCTATGGTGCAGAAATCTGAAACGTGTAACAAGTTCTTAAGACCAGAAGGGCCGCGCAGTTTGAAGAATCCCTGTCTGTCTACCATTTTGATGTGTGGACGAAAGGGTAGAGTGCTCTCTAGCAAGACTCGAAGACATTTTACTTCATGATCCTGTACTACATGTTTTACGTAGCACCCACTCCTTGTCTTTAAATTGATGAAATTCGGTCACATAAGCACCAGGCTTTTCCAAGGTGCCTTGTAGCTGACTAGGAACATGGTGCACTCGGTCAAGTCCCAATTTTGGATCACAGGGACTAGGGGAAAAGTTTTAATAAAGTTGCTGAATTACTCCCCTCACATTTCTCCGGGATCCTCCTCTCAATACGAACATTAGATGACTGGGACCTATCTTCCAGGTCAGTAACTTTATCTTGCAAACTTGATATCTGCTTGCGCATATGGCTAAGAGAATTAGTAGCAGTAGTCTCTCAGTCTTCGATATCAGAACCCCTCCACTCCAACTCCTCAACCTGTGGGTTTATAGAATCACATTTTTCATTAAGTTCAGTAATAGAGGTGTACATTGCTGACAAGACCTTCCCAAATTCAGCTGGCAGTGCTTTCATTTCTGACCATGGGTTCCCACTGTTACAGCTCTAAGGCAGCCTCCCTCAGCTCTCCCACAGTCAGGACTTTCCCCAGACCCTGCATCCAACTCACCGGCTCTCTTTACAAAAGTCTGTAATCTGCCTCTCACTGGTGCTTCATGTCAGAACATTACATATAAAGCACTCTGCTCAGAATGAAAGAAAACCTCACTACATGGGGGAAGCAAGGATTGATGCTAGTTAGGTGGACCGTTCTACCTTTAAATGGTGTTAAATAGCATTAGAAAGTTGCTATGTTAGGATTTTTATTTGTATAGGACTTGCTATCCCCTTTGGATAGGTGTCGCATTAATGTTTTTGAAAAGAGAGATCAGGCGATGATCAGTGTATGCCTAACATTTAGCATATTAGAAGATTAGGAGCGAAACCAACTCAAAATACGGTAGCAAATGACCATAAGACCCTTCCAATCTGTCCATTTCTGTTCAGAAGCCAGATAAAGAGTTGCACTGCCCTCTGGCAAATATGAAATTCACACTACCAGGGCTGAAATGTCATCAAGAGCTTTTAACAAATTATTAGTTAAGTACAGGCACAAGGAGCTCTAAAGATAACAGAATAATGAAATGACTTGTTATTATCATCAAAATGTTTCCTACAGTAACTATGGAATGAAGTAGGTGTTCTACGTTATAGATCAACGGTAGTACTCTATGGATGGCTAGAAAGAACAGTTTGCACACTTAATCCCAGACACAGATGATGCTCGCTCAGGATCTACAACACGAGCAAAAGGAACCCCTATGTACTTCTACATTTTCTGTGCTTATTTTGGATAGCATGAGGGAGCTGCAGAAATACCGCCCTCTTCTCAAAAACATGTCACTCCATTAATTATAAGAAGAGAAATAAGTCATTGGAAGTCACCAGACCAACATAAACGTTAGCTAACACACACACACAGTAGTAGCAGCAGCAGAAAAGTTCATCTTTCAAGAACACTTGATTTAGCAACACAGAAAACTCACTTGATTCAAGATAAATGTTTTGTTTAAAATTGCCTTTTGAAAAATAAATACTGCTAATATTAAATCAGGGTTTTCAATTTAACATTTAAAGCCCTACTGATGCTATACAGATTTCTAATTTATCACTGCAACAATATACACAAAAGATCAATTACATTTTCAAGTTTCTCAAATGATCCACAACTTGACAATCTCTTACCTGGTAAGTGTGTACTCCCTGAGTCCTGAATGCAGGTTCATGGCAGAAAAAGTACCTATGCATCCACGCAATCGTTTATCACGACCAATCTTCCACGTTACAAACAGAGGGCTGTTTTAAAAGAAAAGAACAAGCTGTTTAGAGTAAAAAAAACTCTTTGCAAATTTTCATAGCCAGTATTTCAAATTATTTAGCTGTTTAAACTGTCATTCCTTTGGTGCAAGCAAGTTCATGCACCAAATGAAATACGTTTAGTATTAAAAAATGTGAAAACAACAAAGGAGCGCCCAGCAAAAATTTCAAGCATTCAGGACGCAGCTGATAGGGATGTGGCAGACAATCTAACACCCATGCACACAATTTCACCAGCGTTGCTAATGGGTCATGCTTAATCATTCATCCATAACAAGAGTTCACTTTTTTTTTATTTTTATGTTGCAAATAAAGGAAACTTACTTCCCTTTTAAATGGCAGAGCGGCGTCAAACTGAAGAACACCCTGAGGTCACCCAACAGTCGTGTTTCGGTTGAAACTTCTGCTTCGGGGTGAAAAGATTATCGCGGTCTCTTGCTGAATAATATAAGCTGACACCACTGTAATCTTCACCTCCCTGAAGCAGAAGTTTCAATTGAAGCACGACTGTCGGATGACCTCAGGGTGTTCTTCAGTTTGGTGCCGCTCTGCCGAAATTTTCCTTTATTTGCAACATAAAAATTAATAAAAAACAATGTCTGAAACAGTTTTTGAAGCAGTTGAAACTTTTCTATTGCACTGTTCAGCAAAGTGATAATCTGCATTTTTTTGAGGCAGAAGCAGGTAAAAAGGAAATGGTTTCTAAAAGCTGGAAGCAGGTAACATAGGCCTTGCTCGTGACCATAAGTTAATTCTCTCTGCAATAAAACAAATGTTTCAAATACTTCAGTTTTTCTAAAACTGGCTGTTGCATTTCTCAGTGTTGATGCATTTATTTTTGTATTTGTTTGGTGACAAGACACAGGCCAATACAGAACATTTAGCCCCGTTTGTCCGCGCGTTTTACATGAGCTGTTATTACCTCTTATACTATAAGGCAGGGGTCGGGAACCTTTTTGGCTGAGAGAGCCATGAACGCCACATATTTTAAAATGTTATTCCGTGAGAGCCATAAAAGACCTACCAAATTAATTTACTACAACCCCCTACTCTCCTGACGCCCCCAAGACCTGCCAAATTAATTTACTATAACCCCCCACCCTCCTGACCCCCCCAAGACCTGCCAAAAGTCCCTGGTGGTCCAGCGGGGGTCCAGGGCTCGCAGACAAATCTTTAATACAAAAGTAAAAATCTAACAAAACCCCCCACCCTCCTGACGCCCCCCCAAGACCTCCAAAATTAATTTACTACAACCCCCCACCCTCCTGACTCCCCCAAGACCAGCCAAAAGTCCCTGGTGGTCCAGCGGGGGTCCAGGAGCGATCTCCTGGACTTGGGCTGTCGGCTGCCAATAGTCAAAATGGCGCCGACGGACCTTTGCCCTCACTATGTCACTGGGGTCAACCAATGGCGGCGGTAGCCCCTGTGACATAGTAAGGGCAAAGGGCCGTCGACGCCATTTTGATTACTGGCAGCCGACGGCCCTTTGCCCTTACTATGTCACAGGGGCTACCGCCGCCATTGGTCGACCCCAGTGACATAGTGAGGGCAAAGGGCCGTCGGCGCCATTTTGACTACTGGCAGCCGACAGCCCAAGTCCAGGAGATCGCTCCCGACCGCTCCTGGACCCCCGCTGGACCACCAGGGACTTTTGGCAGGTCTTGGGGGGGGGGGGTCAGGAGGGTGGGGGGGTATAGTAAATTAATTTTGGAGGTCTTGGGGGGGCGTCAGGAGGGTGGGGGGTTTTATTAGATTTTTACTTCTTTTTTATTAAAGATTTGTCTGCGAGCCAGATGCAGCCATCAAAAGAGCCACATCTGGCTCGCGAGCCATTGGTTCCCGACCCCTGCTATAAGGGGTAATAGCACTTGGAAAACGCGCGGCCAATCCCCCCCGAAATTAATAGCGCTCATCACATGCAAATGCATGTTGATGAGCCTATTAGTTATCCGCACATTTTACTCTCAGAAATCAACGCCTGCCCAAAGGCAGGCATTAATCAGGAACACCACCGGGAAAGGTATACAGAAAAGCAGAACTGCTTTTCTGTATACCTTCCGACTTAATATCATGGTGATAAAATAAAATAAAAAAAACTTTTAAAAAAAAAGCTGTCCGCCGGCCCGAAGTTGGAAAACGGACGCTCAGTTTTGCTGGCGTCCATTTTCTGAACCCATGGCTGTCAGCGGGTTCGACCACAGACGCCGGTAAAATTAAACATCGGTTGTCAGACCCGCTGACAGCAGCCGCTTCCACCAATAAGGAGGCGCTAGGGATGCACTGGTGTCCCTAGCGCCTCCTCATTAGCATGGGCCCTAATTTAAATAAAGAATCACGCGCCCAGGAGAGTGGCCTGGGTGCGCGTCGGGAGAGCGGGTGCTCGCCTCGGAGCGCCAGCTCTCCTGTGGAGAATTGGCCCGACAGTGAGAAAGGGTCACTGAGCATAGTATGCAGAAGGACCAGCATACAAATTTTGGAAATAAAATGTTAAGGAATATGAGCGCTATTAACTCACTAAAAGTAATTGGACATACATCTGCAGTGCCAGAACTGTAAAGCCAGTTGAGACTCTGCCATCATGAGAAGAGCTGGATAAATATGATTATACAAGAAACAGGCAGTTTTCAAACTGTTTGGTGGACAGGAAATGTAAGCACTAAGGAAGTGAGTGGCTACCAGTGGAACAGAGTCAATGCATAAGTACCATCACCAACAGCTTTCTGCACAGAATTCGAATAGTGGGATGCAGCAGCTCTCTCTCAACATCTCTGCCAACTCTTATTGACATTTCATTTGCAATTTGCTTTGTCCTCCAAAATGTAGATATCTTCACACCGTTGCATTTTCATTGCCAAGGAGAGTAAGAACACTTAGCACTGGGGACACATGTAACTTCTGTTCTCTGCATGGGTGTCCAATCGAAAACAAGGCCATTCACATATACATACCCTTGATCAACATTAAAAAACAATGTACTTTCAATACATATCATCCTAACCAGTGGGATGGGATCAAGCTAGCATGCCAACAGTAACTCTATAAAACCTATTTTATTACGGGTATATTTTGATGTATCATGCATTTGATTACTGCATAAACTGTTTTGAGTCAAACTAGTTTCAAGGAAGTCAATATAAAAGTATAATATGCTATACGACAGCAATCCTTTCAATCAACATATCAAATAAAAAATATATATTAACGTAGACTGGTAACATACTCCACAAATGCTCTTTAATATACTTCACAATATATAAAAGTATAATATGCTATATGGCAGCATTCCTTTCAATCAACATATCAAATAAAAAATATATATTAACGTAGACTGGTAACATACTCCACAAATACTCTTTAATATACTCCACAATTGCTCTTTTAAATTATGACAACACATTATTGTACTTCAAAGACACAAAATGAAGTTGGTTTTTTCCACGCTTTGTCATTTTAAATCTAGTAACAACTTGACAAGAAATGGTACATCAGAGATCAATTAAAACTAAATAGGAAACTAACAAAAGGAAATATAAGATCACTTTAGTACACTGTCAGACCACTAATGGGTGAAATCCAAAGGTAATTAAGAGAGGAAATAATTGAATTAAGCGAAAAGAAAAAAGCCAACCATACTAAGGCCAAGAATCCAAAAATAAAAATGTGCCAAACAAATACTATGGGTTAGGTGTAGGTGCTGCTATATCCTGTCTAATTTTATCATTGAGAAAAACATTTAGCTGGGAGGGGTAAAAAAAAAAAAATTAAACCCTGGTATTTAACACATTTACAAGGAAAATAGAGCCAAAAAATCTCTCCCAAACCAACAGCAGCAGGGCACATAAGCAAAATTTTCTTCCTTTTAGACTGAGTTACTTTAGATACATCTGGGAACATACGAATCTTTAACCCTAGAAATGAAGTATCTCTCTTATGGAAAAACATTTTCAAAATAGAGTCCAGAACAAAGGTAACGAATAGAGTGGAAGGCACTGCGGTTTCCTTGAATTTTCAAGAAAAGATGGAAAGAGTCCATGGGCCAGCCTCTGGAGAGACATCATTCAGTCGAGAAGCTTTCAAATTTGGAAGATAGAAAACTTTAGAAACTGGTGGAAGCACATTTTCTTTACTGGATAAAATATCTATAAGTATCTACGAAACATCTCAACTGGAGTAACAGGCTGTTTTCTAGGAAAATTTATGATCCGGAGGTTACGTTGTATAATATTTTCTAAAGTGTCCATTTTATTTATTTAAAAGGTTTTTATAAACCGCATATACACACACAAGGTGGAACTAGGCGGTTTGCAATTAAAAAGGAACATACATAATAATCAAGCAAGGTATAAAACAAAATTAAAAGTATTAAATAAAAGATATATGTTACAGAGTCTGATAGAGATGGGTGGTACAATTTAACTAAAAGGGTTAGCATTATGTGCAAACAAAGGCTTGTGAAAATACGTAAGTTTGTACGGCTTTTTTGAAGTCGTGTTTTGTGGTGAGTTGGCGGATATGATTGGGTAGGAAATTCCATAGTTGAGGTCTGTGACTAAAAAGGCATGAAGTCCAGTTGAGATATCAACTGATTTTTGCAAAGCAACCTCCATAGTCTCTAAGGCATCCACTTGAGATTTAAACTCAAGTAACTGAGAAGCATGATATGAATTAGAAAGATCACGCTGCTGTAAAACAAACAGATACCTGATTGGACAGATTGGCAATAGCTTCCCAGACGATATCCAACGTAATATTAGGGGGTTTAACCAGAGGAACAAAAGTTACCACAGTAGAAACAGTTCCACCGATCCCGGCCTCCACATGAGCAGAAGAGGAAACAGGAGACAGGAATTCAGCTCCCCCACCAGACCGGCGATCAGCTCCTCTTCCAAACGGGCACCTCCTGATGCTGAAGCTGCCATCTGTGTGAAGTCATCGGGGAGCAATGGGAGCGAAGTGATCACGTCAGCACCTCCCCGCGGGGGTCCAGGCTGAGGAGAAGGTCGATGCTGCTCCAGAGTAAAGGAAGACTCAAGGTCTGGGGTTGCCGACGAAAAAACACTTCCCGGCAGGCTACCCAAGGACGCCTCAACACAGCCTGCTAGGGATTCTTGGCTCCGGATGACATGATGGTCTATAGGGCCAATCAGAGGCAAACCCTCTGAGGCGTCTGGGAATGCACTGGCCCTGCCTGCTTACGCATATCAAAGAGGAAAAGTTTCGTTGAGAAATAAAAGGAAGTTAAGGGTGAAAGGGAGACCGACAGAGCAGCGTGCGGCCATCTTGGATTCCCCAAAAGCCCTACAACGTGAAGTTATTTTCCATCTTTGACTTCTCAAACATAAGTGCCAAAGCATCTCAGGCACAATTTAATATTCTTAAAAAAATGTTCTCTGGAATTATGTACCCCGTAAACAAATCCTACATACCACTAGAAAGGTTTAAAAAAAAAAAAAAAAAAAAAGTTTTACAATAGTGCACAACTTTCAATCATGTGCCAATTTTGATTTAAATACTGGCAGAAATGTTGGTTTCTTAGCAAATAAACACCACAACGTACAGACTCCAAGCTGAACGTTCACATACATAGTTTTAGGGCCCTGCCCATATTACAGCTCATAAATTACTTTAAGGAAGTTTATACTCACAAATTAGCAGAAAGCAAAATTGCTTACCTTGTAATAGGTGTTATCCCAGGACAGCAGGATGTAGTCCTCACATATGGGTGACGTCATCCACGGAGCCCTTAAGCGGGAAAAACTTCTGGCAAGTTTCTAGAAGTTTTAACTGGCTGCCTGAGGCTACTGAGCATGCCCGGCATGCCATGATATTCCCTGCCACAGGGGTCTCACTCCAGTCTTGTATGTAGCAATAAGCGTAAGCAAAAATATAATAATAAAGTCTGAGGCCCAACTCCGCGGGGTGGCGGGTGGGTTCCGTGAGGACTACATCCTGCTGTCCTGGGATAACACCTATTACAAGGTAAGCAATTTTGCTTTATCCCAGGACAAGCAGGATGCTAGTCCTCACATATGGGTGATTAGCAAGCTAGAGGCTGAGTCATTGTCCGTGCATGTAGCAGTGATGCGTTGTTGTGGAAATGATGCAGCCGAAGTACACAGCAGGTTGGATGTAGAAGGAGTTGGGATTAAACTGGAAACAAGTTCTTTAAGACAGATTGTCCATAGGCTGAATCCTGTCGTCCTTCCTTGTCTAAACAGTAGTGAGCTGCAAAAGTGTGGAGAGAAGTCCATGTTGCTGCTTTACAAATGTCAACGATTGGCACTGAACGAAAATGCGCTATTGAAGTTGACATTGCTCTTACTGAATGTGCCTTTACTCGCCCTTGGAGAGGAAGGCCTGCTTTTGTATAGCAAAATTGTATGCAGTCTGCTAACCAATTGGATAGAGTATGCTTTCCCACTGCTTTACCAGGCTTATTTGGGTCATAAGAGACGAAAAGCTGATTGGATTTTCTGAGGGACGTCGTGCGATTCAAGTAAAAGGACAAAGCACGTTTACAGTCCAAAGTGTGTAAAGCTCTTTCGCCTTGATGAGAGTGAGGCTTTGGAAAGAATGTGGGTAGAACTATAGTTTGATTTAAGTGGAATTCCGTAACTACCTTGGGAAGGAATTTTGGATGTGTTCGGAGAACCACTCTGTCATGGAGGAACTTTGTGTAAGGTTCGTATGTGACAAGTGCTTGTAATTCACTAACCCTCCTAGCTGATGTAATGGCTATGAGGAAAATAGCTTTCCATGTGAGAAATTTAAGGTCACAGGTATCTATGGGTTCAAAGGGAGAACGCATTAGACCTGTTAAGACCAGATTCAGGTCCCATTGCGTAGCTGGGGGCCGAATTGGTGGTTTAAGTTGAGTTAGACCTCTCATGAATCTACTGACGAGAGGTTGTGTGGAGATAGGTGCATCTCCTATCTTGTCATGATAAGCTGAGATTGCACTCAAATGTACTCTGATTGACGATGTCTGAAGTCCAGAGTCTGAAAGATAGCACAGATAATCTAGCAGAGTAGTTGTGGGGCAAGTGAAAGGATCTGTATTGTTTTGCTTGCACCAGGAAGTGAATCGTTTCCACTTGAAAGAATAATTCTTTCTTGTGGAAGGTTTGCGGGAAGCTATAAGCACTTGAGATACATTAGTTGAGAGGTTAAGTGATTGTAAGATCAAGCTTTCAACATCCATGCTGTCAAGGATAGGGATTGAAGGTTGGGATGGCGCAACCGGCCCTGATCCTGAGTGATGAGATTGGGAGCTACTCCCAGGCGAATTGGATCCTTGACTGACAGGTCTAGCAGTGTGGGAAACCATACTTGTCGAGGCCAATATGGGGCTATGAGAATCATGGACCCCTTGTCCTGTTGTAGCTTCACCAGTGTCTTGGTGATAAGCGGTATTGGAGGATATGCATATAGTAGGCCTGAGTTCCAAGGGCGAGCAAAGGCGTCCTTGGCTGGTTGGTGCTTCTGTTGGTGCAGGGAACAGAAGTTGGTCACCTTGTGGTTGAGGTGCGACGCAAAGAGGTCTGTTGTTGGCTGTCCCCAACATTGGAATATTTTGGTCGCTATCGAGGGATTCAGAGACCACTCGTGTGGTTGGAATTGCCGACTGAGTCGGTCTGCTAGTACATTTTGAATTCCTGCTAGATAAGTGGCCTGTAGTAACATTGAGTGATTCAAGGCCCAGTCCCAAATTTGCGCAGCTTCTTGACAAAGGAGATACGAGCCCGTACCTCCCTGTTTGTTGATGTACCACATGGCCACCGTATTGTCCGTTTGGATTAACACAGTCTTGTGTGAAAGGCAGTCCTTGAACGCATGCAGCGCATAGCGTATAGCTCGAAGTTCCAGAAAATTGATTTGATATGTGGCTTCGAGTTTTGTCCAAGTTCCTTGAGTTTGAAGAGAGTGTACATGAGCTCCCCATCCCAAGGTGGATGCATCTGTAGTTAACGTTATTTGAGGGATCGGCTTTTGGAAAGGCAGGCCCTTGCGTAAATTGTCTTTGATTGTCCACCAGTTTAGCGATGAGCGAAGTTGGTGGGTTACTTGGATGGGAGAATGAAGCGGTTGAATAGCTTGGATCCATTGCGACCGGAGAGTCCATTGCGTAAGTCGCATGGCAAGTCGTGCCATCGGAGTGACATGAACCGTTGATGCCATGTGGCCCAGTAAGATTAGGAACTGATGAGCTGTCACTTGCAGTTGTGTGGACATGGTGTACGCTAACTGGGACAGTGTATGTGCACGGTCTTCTGGAAGAAAAGCTTGTGCGAGGTTTGTGTCTAATTCTGCTCCTATGTATTGGAGTAGATGAGATGGTTGCAGGTGGGATTTTTGATAATTGATGAGAAATCCCAGCGTGTGCAGTACCTTTATTGTGTAATGTAGAGAAGTAAGCGCCCCTTGTTGAGATTGACTTTTTATAAGCCAATCGTCTAGATAAGGGAAGACATGAACACCTTGTTTGTGCAAATGTCCTGCTATTACCGCTAGGCATTTTGTGAATACTCTGGGAGCTGAGGCTAGGCCGAATGGTAGGACTCTGTATTGGAAATGCTGGCGTCCCACCTTGAATCTTAGGTACTTGCGATGAGGTGGGAAAATAGGTATGTGAGTATAAGCGTCTTGGAGATCCAGAGAACAAAGCCAATCCCCCTTTTGTATGAGAGGAAGAATGGTGCCCAAGGATACCATTCTGAATTTTTCTTTTCTTAGAAATTTGTTGAGATTTCTGAGATCTAGAATTGGACGTAGTCCTCCGGTTTTCTTTGGAATGAGGAAATACCGGGAATAGAATCCTCTTCCCTTCTGTGAGCGTGGTACGTGTTCCACCGCTCTTGCTTTCAGAAGAGTAGATAATTCCATTTGTAATTGAGGTATGTGATCGAGATGGGAGTTTTGTGGTGGACACTCCGGCGGGGGAGCTGTGAAGTCTAGGTGGTAACCCTGATGAACTATGGATAAGACCCATTGATCTGTGGTGATATTTTCCCAATCGTTGTAAAAGTGGGAAATCCTTCCCCCCACTGGCAAGTTCGGAAAGGGGTTGGGTTGGCTTTGTTCTCCGGGACTGCTTTCAAAAGCCAGAGGTGGAAGCAGTTTGGGGCGGAGGCTGTGGCCTTGCAGCTCTCTGCTGTCTCTGCTGAGGGCGCTGTGGAGGCCTTGTAGAGCGTGGCCTTGAGGTCTGGGGGTAATACCTTCTTGGTCTAAAGAAAGGCCGTCTGGTGTCTCGCCGTGGCGGCCTGCGGGCAGGGTGAGTAGGAGCATCGTGGGACAACGTAGAGAGCTGTTTTAATGTTTCCGAGTGCTCTCTAAGCTGCGTTACGGCATCTTGTACTTTTGTTCCGAACAAGTTGTCGCCCAGGCAAGGTAAGTCCACTAGTTTATCCTGGACCTCTGGACGTAGGTCAGACGCCTTCAACCAGGCCCATCTTCGAGCACTGATGCCCGAAGCTGCCGTTCTGGAAGAAGTCTCAAATGCGTCGTACGCCGCTCGCACCTCATGCTTGCCCGCATCCAGACCTTTCTGCACAATGTGTTGTGCTGCCTCCTGCTGCTGTTGAGGGAGAGAGGGAAGAAATTCCTCAATCTGCTTCCACAGGTTTCTTTGATGCTGTGTTATATACAGTTGGTACGCAGCAATTTTCGCATTTAGCATCGCTCCCTGGTAGATCTTACGCCCCATAAGGTCTAGGAATCTGTTATCTTTCCCAGGAGGGATAGAAGCGTGAGTTCTTGACCTTCTTGATTTCTTTTGCGCAGATTCCACAACTAATGAACTGTGTGGTAGTTGTGGCTTCTCAAAGCCTGGGGCCGCTTGGACTAAATATGTAGAATCAATTCTACGATTAACTCCCGGTGTTGTACATGGGTGCTCCCAAATCCGTTGCTGAAGTTGGAGTAGTACTTCATGAACTGGAATTGCTAGGTTATGTTTTGGAGGATCTACAAATTGTAGAATCTCCAGTGTTTGCTGTCTGTCATCTTTCTCTGCCTGAAGTTGAAAAGGGATGGATTCCGACATCTCTTGAACGAAAGAAGCAAAGGATAAATCCTCAGGAGGGGATTGCTTCTTGGTTTGTGGCGGAGTACCTTCTGATAAAAATTCTTCTGAAGAATACTCCGATTGTGTGTCAGACCATGTATCCTCTGGTTGAGGATATGAAGGATGGCTTGGAATTGTAGATGGAGGAACCCCCGAGGGTCCTGGTAAAGGATCCTGGATGTCCGGTGCCCCATCACTGGTATCACTGTTTTCCGCCGGGTATGAAGGCAAGGAAGATAAAAGATCATGATATCTTTTAGTGAGGATAGCATGTAATCTTTTCTCAGAGGGAATCTCTGGATGTTTGGACTTTCCTGTTGCCTTTTTTTTCCCCGGCTTGAAGCTGCAGAAGGAGCTACAGTGTAATGTGGAGGTGGTTGTGCCGCCGTAGAAAGTGATGTAGTGAGAAAGGAAAACATGGAGATGGGAATCAATGAGGAGATTGGTCTGGAAGCACTTGTGGACATTGTAGAATGTACACTCGTCGATTCCATCGAAGGATGTGCAATTTGCATCGAAGATGAGGCTGTTGACATCGATGGAGCAGCAGGCATCGTTGGAGCGCAGATAGGCACGTTCATCGGAATAGATAGAGCTGCAGCAGTCATCGGCACCGAGATTGGCATCGGTATGGACGATGACGTTGGCATCGGCACTGGCATCGATGTGGACGATGGTACCGGCATCGACTCGATAGTCGGCATCGATGGAGACATCGGCATCGGCCCGATGGCCGGCATCGATGGAGTCATCGGCATCGGCCCGATGGCCGGCATCGACTGGGGAGTCGGCATCGACCCGTAGGTCGGCATCGGTCCTACCAGGGCCGGTATTGGAGATGCAGCCGGGATGGCTTCTTTCATGGCATCGGCGACAAGCTTCTTAATCAAGGTTGTTAAGTCCGCCACGGACGTCGACGGTGTCGATTCCTCTGAAGGGATTACCGAGGTCGATGACAACTTCCGCTGTTTAGCCCTTGGTTCTTCCGGCGATGGCAACGGAGGAATCGCATGATGTCTCCGGTGTTTATGTTTGGGACGGATCTCAGAAACGGATCTGGACGATGACGGGGTTGGCGAGGAAGCATCTCCCGAACCTTGTTGGACTTTCTTTAGAAGTATCTTCTTCGATACGCCTATCGGGGAAGATCTAGTCGAGGTCGACGGCGATGTCGGTGCTCTGATTTGAAAAATCTGAGCCATTCTTTCATGGCGAAGCTTCCTACCTTTCGCCGTCATTTCTTGACATTGGGCACAAGAAGCGATGTCGTGGTCTCCTCCCAAACAACGGACGCACTCCACGTGCGGGTCGGTGATGGACATAGTCCGGTTGCAGGCCGGACATTTTTTGAATCCGGAGGTTTTCTCCGTCGACATCCGTCGATGAATTCGGATTCCTTTTTGTCAAAAAAGAGTATGAAGTTTGTCACCAGCCGGTGACAAACCGAGCGAGACCCGTAAAGGGTAAAAAGTTGAGAATTAAAGTTAGTCGTTGTGAGGTAACTCACGGGGCTCCTGGAAACCGCGATGCAGCTAGCAGCGCGGAAAAAAGAAGACTGGAGTGAGACCCCTGTGGCAGGGAATATCATGGCATGCCGGGCATGCTCAGTAGCCTCAGGCAGCCAGTTAAAACTTCTAGAAACTTGCCAGAAGTTTTTCCCGCTTAAGGGCTCCGTGGATGACGTCACCCATATGTGAGGACTAGCATCCTGCTTGTCCTGGGATAAACTAGTTTTTATAGTATTTTTTTTTATTTGTATTAATAAAAGATAATCTGTATATGATGCATAGCAATCCATTCATATCTGGACTTGGATTTCAAAACCCAAGCTCAAAGCACGTTACACTAAGGTGAGTTAATACTATGAAATAAATGTAAACCATTTCAGATAAACACACACTTTCATGGGAAAAAAATCTTAGCCAAAGGATTTTTCTAAAGCACGATACACCCACAAACAGAAAACATGTCATTCATATCTGCTTACTAATAAGATTTGCACAAAATGACTATTTTTTATGCAGGATCGCTGGAAAACTACAATAAATGAATACCAACGTTGTCCCAGAACCAAAATTTAAACACCAAGACGCAACTCCATTAACGGCTATTAATCAAGTTTACTTAGGGAATAGTCACTGCTATTAATTGCATCAGTAGCATGGGATCTTCTTAGTGTTTGGGTAATTGCCAGGTTCTTATGGCCTGGATTGGCCACTGTTGGAAACAGGATGCTGGGCTTGATGGACCCTTGGTCTGACCCAGCATGGCCATTTCTTATGTTCTTAATCAAATAACAAGACCAACAAAATTTATATGGTGACCATCATAATTGGCATCATCGTGCAGGTAGAAACCTTTATACTCTGCCTTATGTATAATCATTGGTGAAGGATAGAAAACCTTTTTTTTGGAAATTTTATATTTTGCTTTTTACTTCAAGTGAATGTCCATCACCACTTATAACTAAAATCCACGAATCATTGTACTTATCTTGTTGTCACTCCATCCAGTGACGTTCACGCATATGTGAGGACTACCATCCTGCTTGCACTGGGAGAATGATTGCATTCATTTACTACTCAGACTTGTATAGTGCTTGGCGAATCCAGAGACATGTTTCCAAACGGGATACATGCAAAGGGAATTACATCACTTAATTTTAAATTATGAAGTTTAGAAGAAAAGCACACAATTTCACTATTTCACAAATGACCTCAATAGGAAAAAACACATTTAAACCAATCTTCAAATCAGAGTTATGATGCTTAGCACACAAGTTATTTTTCCCAGAAGTATTAAACTGAAAACCTGAATTAGCACGGATAAAGCATTAGGACAAGAAAAGCGATATTGGGGGGGGGGGGGGGGGGGGGGGAAGAGACACACACACACACACACACACACTATAACCAGCACATAGAAAACACAAGGACACAGCAGTGGAACTCAGCCCGCTGCGCCCAAACCTGATCACTACACACTGCTGACCTGCCAGTAACCAGAGCCTCAGACAAGGAAACCGGTACCAAGCAGTCACTGTAAGCATCAGGCATCTGGAGTCATGGTTTCTTTTTCATATCACACCGGAAGTAAATAATTCTAGTTTTCTGAATTTTGGACCTTGAATAGGGTGGAAACAAGCTGTTGGTGTAAAATGAAAAGAAAAAAAAAAGTCTCTAGCTTGTTTATCTGATCTTTCTAGTTAGGCCATAAGTAGCGGTGTAAGATTTTTTGTTTGATAAACTGCACCAGAGGTTTACAGCTATGCAGTTATAAGTAATCTATTTTCACACACATACACACCCCCAGTTATAGGCTTGTGGGTGTTTGCAGGTAGAATTAATTTAAAAGTAGTGTCTTCCCCAACACAAGGTTGACTTTAAGAAAGACAGTTATGTAGATAGGTGCGTCTGGGAGCTGAATTCCCAGGTCAGGTCTTCTGTCCACCCTCCACCCTGGGCCAGCTGGGGGTGCAGGTGCAGGGGAGGGGTTCAGGTGAAGGAATCTATCATTGCGCGACCTCACTTGCGCTCTGGATTCCAGGAAGCGGTGGTTTGTGGCTTCTGGCTGAGGACTATCACTGCAACAGTTAGGCTGAGTTGGGAGCGGGAGCCCTTGCACAGTAGTAAATGAAAGCTAATGGCATCATGCACCAATGAAGGTCAGATCTGATAAAAGCTGGAAGCCCAAAATTGCTAGGTTAAAAAACAGTCAGCTAAGTACAAGAAAGAACATTCTACCGAATTAGGTCATCTGTACAATGTGTTTCTTTGCAGAATGCCTGGATGTCATTCTACAGAAGTACAGAGCAAGATGGACAGGCTGGGAACTGGCACAATGTTTTTTCACAAACTGTCCAGAAACATAAGCCTGACTTGCCTGAACACACTAGTGTAAACATTTGCTACCTTCCCTTCCCTTCAATGTTATACATCTATATCTATATGTGTGTGTGTGTGTGTGTGTGTGTATATATATATATAATATATATATACACACACATACACAAATGTAGATACATCACGACAATTTCAAACTACACAGACCCAGACTAATTTAAAAGTAGCCTTGGAACTTTCCACCCCTGGAAACCATCTCCATAGGGGTAACACACCATATACCCTCAGAAGGGCAATACAGTATTTTTTTAATCCAAAATGTTGAGGTTGTCTTCTGATTGCCACAAACTTGGATGACACCCTACAAATGTTTGTGCTCGTTTGGCCTGACTCGTCTGAGCTTCCAGCCTACTTGAAACCTGGCCCAGCCTCACTCTGCTATTAATAACCGGGGAAGGAGGGCTGGGTGGGGGGCAAAGGTGAAGCTGAGGCACCATGGTACTTCATTTGTGGCTTCCAGGGTTTGCATGAATAGGTCCCACCCTCGCCAGGCCATCACAGCCACTGTCCTTCGTAAAAGAGGGACTGTAGAATAAACCGTATCTTCCTTCACATCCCAAATTTCAACCACTGCTATCTATCACTATTATGTGGAGAGATTCCTTCAGCAGCAAGGAGTATGAATGCTGATACCATAACATGCCTAAGTCTCTATCAGGCCAAAGAGGAGAAGCTGGATCAGGGAATAACCCAGGCCACCCACATAGATACTGGTCTGGCCTTCTCTCTAAAACAGAGAAGTCAACTTTAGAAACCCTTACACATCAATATCCAAAATGGTCTTAAAGGTGCCCTATTTGGGAAGCCCCTTTACTACTTAATCATCACTGTTTCCGACTTAAGAAATTAATAAAACACTCTCTGGGGATATTCAGTGATGCAGCTGTGGAGCTAGGCATCAGATTTCTATCTATTGGTTCCACCTTGAGTTCAGGCCAATTCACTTAACCATTTCAACTTCAGTACTGATTTCCTTCCCTTCCAATTTCTTGGGAAGAAGCAGCAACAATAGAGGCTTATTATTTTTCCTCTAGGGCAGAACTGAAATATTTTCTATATCTCAACAGAAATAAGAAATAGCTTTTAATCCCTGTCCTCTGAGAAGGCTACTAGACATTTTTTGAGTAGTCTAAGCAGATATAGCCAGGGCCCCAAGTTTATTCAATTTTAAGGCCATAGCTGCAGAATCATAGGCAATAGTTTGGCCAACTACCACCTGTGCCTCTGTACAGGGCCTCCCTCCAGTTCTTCTGGTAATTCAGGGACTCATCACCAGCCCCTTTGGGATCCTCTTGCCTGTCCCCTCCAGAATCCCTCCTTTTGTCCCTGGATTATGTGGTGATTCTCACACCAAACCCTGTCAGCCATGTGGGACTTCTCCAACAGATTATGGGACATAAAACTGAATTCCAGTAAACCAGCAAACAGAAGGAGAAATTTATCTTGCCTGCTAAGTTCCTTTTCTTGAATCCTGCAAGATTAGTCCAGACATATGAATTTATATCATACTACCAGCCAATGAAGACAGAGAACCAAACCTCTTCAGTGATATTACTGGTATAAGGAGTGGTGCAGTCGAGGAAACCATTCCTATGAAAACAAAACCATCTGAAAAGAAAACTAAGACATTAAAACACTCCAATAGGAGAGAACCCCCTCAAGAGTTTCCTAATAAGTCCATCAAGGACTAGAAAACAAAAATCAGGAACAAGAAAAACTGCCAGAAGCAGGAAACAGAAAAATCTCCGATTCACTCTCTAGAGCAGTGGTTCTCAACCTTTTTTCAGCCGGGACACATCTGAGAGATGGTGTCAGGTGTGTCCCGCCTGAACATGTGACCGTCACAGGGCTAAATGCAAATATACACTCTGCATCCACAGGAACCCCATCGACCCTCAGCAATGAGTGCAAAGCAGATCTAGGGCATTACCCTGTGCAACTCACCATACAAAAAAGATTATTCTGGTTCTGATGAGATCTCAGGAAAAGCAAAACAAACTCCCTTTGCTGGCAGGCATAATACCCCTCCTTATGGAAAGACGGTAATTTACCACTAATGCATGTCCTATTGAGAAAACACAACTAAGGTTGATACAAATGCCTACATGCTAGTAAAATACCTCACCTCGGTCACACACACACAGAACTGACCTTCACCAAGTACAGAAAGTCCACAAATTATAAATATGGAGACAAACTGGAATGGAAAACCAAAAAAGCAATAAGCTTTAGTGTTTACGATTATAGATTACTGTAACTCTCTATATATTTAGGTCTCCCTCAAACAACATTAAGACCACTTCAAATTTTACAGAACTCAGCGGCTAGAGTTTTAAAAGGATTAAACAAAAGAGAACATATTACTCTTGTGCTAGCAGCACTTCATTGGCTGCCGATTGATGCAAGAGTCAAATATAAAACACACTGTTTGATTCATAAAGCAATTTATTTATGCTGAACAGATTGACTGGCTGAATGCAATGTTACATATACACACCCCTCAAAGGATTTCTTGTTGTTCCCTCCATGGCAAGTGCCAAACTAACTACTGTCAGAGAAAGAGTTGTCTCGTTGGCGGGCCCAAAACTATGGAATGCTATGCCACCTGAATTAAGGCTACAAAGAAATATGAAACTGTTTAAAAAGGCGCTAAAACGTGGCTTTTTAATCAAGCATTTGATACAGAATTGAGCAAATGATTTTATTTTCATTTTAATTAATTTTTAATTTCATTTTAAGTGATTTAATTTATGAATTAATTCCTTTTATTTCAGTTTTATTTTATGACCAAATTGTATTTAATTTGAATAATTTGATTTAAGTATCATGTCTGTTCTTTTTTAGATTTTGTACAAATGTGAAGGTTGAAAAACTATACATCGGTATATAAAACCGAATAAATAAATAATAAATAAATGGTTCAAATCCTGTTTAAGTAAATAGGATATCCTTCGATGGTAATTGTCTTCTAGTTTGTTAGATATATTGCCATACAGTGAATAAGTACCAGAGAGTGACAAAAAGAATACGTTAACTTCTTGCTGTTAACACTAGGATCATGTGTAAGTCTAGTAATGCTCCCACTGACCAGGTTTCTGATAGTGTGTCTGGCTGGACCAGTAACGAACATTATTCTGTTGGATCAGAGTTCCAATGACCTCTTATGTTATGTTATTAAGTTACCTGCCTCTCTCGGTGTAGGTCGGTAGATGTCAGGAACTGTTTGCGGGTCTGCCACAATGGCTCTGATCATCAGTATACACTTCAGAAGGGTATTACCGATTTACAGCATCAAGCTGAAGAGCTGCTGTGTTCCCAAATCCCAGCAGTTGTGGATCCAGGGATCTGTGCTCAGTTTCCGTGTGCATTTGCATTTGAAATACACAGTTATGCAGAAATTCAGGATCTGATCACAAAGGGACATGAAAATCCCTCTAATGAGGTTATTAATGATTCATTTGAAGTTTTAGAACCTGAAAGGACACAGAGAGCTGAAGAGTTAACTGAGTTTACTGATAAGAGGAACAGAGCTAGTGAGGAGGGGGAAGTGGGGGATATGCAAGACTGAATGTGTCTTTCCTACACAGATGCAGAGGAATAGATTTGTTTCTATGGCACTAAATAATTAGTTTTTCTAGTTTTCTGTTTAAAAGTTATAAAAACAGACAGTTGATTTTTATGGCAGATGAACTGAATTTAGTAAGTCTTCTATGTTCAAGCAGCCCCATTTGAACCAAAGTGAGATCTGCAACTCCTCAAAGTGACAGAGAGGAAGATATGCGTGCCCCCCCCCCCCGGCTTTCATCAAATTCTGGCAGAAATTGTACTCTAAAAAGCACTCCTTTCCTTCAAAGAAGCTGTTAAGAAATTCTGTAGTTGATATTATTAGAGCCGTACAACTGTTAGCCCTTATTTAACACTGCCCAATAGACGCTGGGTCACTTCCTTGGATGTGAGCCACATCAGAATTGTCCCAAGGACTGTGAATGGCTCTGATCAGGAAATTAGAACAGATTGTCTTGTCCATTTTTCCTGAATATAATGTATGTTTTGTTTACACTTTTCTTTTCATTTCTGCATCAGGTAGATGTGCTTATTATTATTAGTCTGTATGTCTGATACAAATGAGATCTACTGCTGAGATCCCACTACAAGAAATGGGAGAAAAACTGCATTCTTCTGACTTGAATGGGCAAAGCACATTCTCCTTTCACACATGACCAATTGTGTTCATAAATTTCTTCTTATTTTCTATCCCTGTTATATATGCAGTGAAATATTGACTGTTTTATTTAGTGAAAGAATCTGTACGTTGTAGAATGAGATGTAGAATGTGACAATGCTTATTTGAAGAGATTTATAGATGAATGTCTAAGAAAGACAGCGAGAGAGAGACTTTATAAGTTTAAAGTGGCCTCAGTTAATTGGATGGGCAGTGGATGAATGATTAGTTGAAAAAGGTTTAGAGTATGTGAAAGTAAGGAACAATATCCTGTACAAAGGAACTGATAATGTTAAAGTTTGGACTTCTCACCTGCTGCATTTATCCCTTACTGTACCAGGCAGGAATCACTGTGGGTTTCCTTGCCTGTTTGTCATCAGAATTAATCTGTTTCTCCACAAGTCCTGATGCAAGCACAGAGACACAAGAGAGACTATCTATGCTGCATACTTTGTCTTCGTCTGTACTACTTTTTGGGACTGTTATGGTTACAGTTACGAACTCTTTACAGAACCCTTCTTTTATGTCAATTTCATTTCAATGCTCATTTTATTTTTCTAGCACATTTTTAGGAATAAGTTCTTAAGTTTTTCATTTGCTTTGATACTGGCTTGATGATATTATTGCTATGTTACTTCTCATTGTCATTTATGACAAAATACTGCTATATAGTTATGATTTGTTTATAATGAATTAGTTATTAGTATATAGCTTTATGCTTAAGTTACTGAGAAACCTAGTGGTTAAATTATATAAACCCCCGATAAGGTTTACCCGATTGTGGTCCCTTTCCTTTGATTCCAATAGCACCGTTGTTCAATGGTCATTTGTTTACCCCCTAAGCACCAATGCAGCAAGCTGGAAGAAGCTGTCACATGGGATCCCTTAACTTTAATTGAAAGAGATAGCCTCATCGTGGCTTCAGCACTTATATTTAGAGCTGGCCATAGTACAGCCAGCTTGGCCACAAGTATTCTGTATCTCCAGGCAATTGTGGAATTATTTTTAAACATTACAGTACAATCACAAAAACATACTGCCATTCAACTAAGAGAAATAACAGCTACTTTATTGGATCATAGATTGGCCCTGGATTTACTGTTAATGTACATGGTAGTTTATACCATACTCTCTAGACCACATAGGTCATCAATGTTGTGTAGAGGATACTGATTGTATCCTATAATTCTTAATTTAATCAAGCATTTAGAAGACAATCATAATCTGCCCTGACTGGCTAGCTGAGCCAGAGTAGCAAAAGGTGTGTGTTTGTTTTTTTGGTTTTTTTTTAATCATCATGGGAACAGATTAAAGGATGGGGAACAAAAGTATTAATCTATTTGCTCATAGGATTTGCATGTTGCATTGTAGTGGCCTTTATTATGTGTTTGAAGGTATTACAAAGAATTATTGTCCATCTAGTGCCCATTACCATATATGAAATACCACTTAGATCAAGAGCTGAGAACTCGTATGTCAGCATACTCTTTATGACAGCATAAAGGACTATCATGTGTGAATTTTTTATGAAAGTAGAAATAAACTCATTTAGTTCGGCATTGCTAATGTAACTTAAGGATCACAAAATCCACATTTTGCTTGACAATCTTTTGTGTGCTTCCTTTGTTCCAAGAGCTGGCGGGCGGAATGTAGCAAGCAGCAAATAGGGAGTTGTTTTATGTTGAAATCTGTTTATTAAGAATGCTCAGTGCAAACAATACAGGTTTAAAGCATATGCAGTTTTCATTTACAACTTATGAAACTAGCCGAACTTTTACCACCCCTCCCTATACCCCTTCCCCCCACCCCCACTGAGAAGACATAGATCTACAATACAAACCAGGTTTAGTAATCAACAGTGTTCAGAATCTGACTCAGAGTTCTATGTGGTAGTGACATTATATAGGGAATCCAGACATCCAATGCTCACTTTTTAACCCAAAAAGAAGAAGAGAGCAGTTCCATGGTCAGAAGAGTGTGAATACTGTTGTGCCATTGAGTTGTGGAGGGCTCAACCGGATGTTTCCAGACACAAAGGATAGCCATGGCTGCTAGAATGAAAACTTTGTTAATCCTTCACTTCTGGTTCATGGTCCCTGAAAATGTCGTCGCAAAAATACCAAATAATGTCTGAGGACATAGAGGTAAGCGACGGTCCAATATGTACAAAATAAGGAGCCAAAATTATGCACTCCAAGAATTCAATTGAGCAATGGAGTTGCCACTTTGAATACAAAGAAATTTCTACATAAATTTATTAAGATTTGGACTATTCAAGTTTCTTTGTATCTCCTTTAGTTTTTGATACGGTCCAATATGTAGCCAGCATATTGAAAGACTTGCTTCCAAAAGATCTGAACATGACCACAGTTCCACAGAGAATGGCCCAAATGAGCAATTCCCTAGTTACATTTTAAACACACATCACAGTCCGTAAATTTAGCTAGACGAGCTTGATGCTATGAAATATACAACCTGTACAGAATTTTATATTGTTTCGCTCATTTGAACATTGCATATAATGGTTCAGACAGCAGAGAAGCTAGCAACAAAAGCTGATAGAAGGAATTGGGTCTGCAATGCCTGCTGCCATTTAATCCATGCAATGAACAAGGACCAAGTGTTAAACTTATTTACCAGAGCTTTATAAAAAAAAAAAAAGAAATTGAATGTCTAGGCTCCTCCACACTGAACCAGTCGAAGAGAAATTACCACTTCGGATTGTGGAGGTCCGCAACATTAAGGGTTTGTGCATAGTGACGAACTCTGGAATTTGTTGCCAGAGGATGTGGTTAGTGCACATAGTGTAGCAGGGTTCAAAAAAGGTTTGGATAAGTTCTTGGAGGAGAAGTCCATTACCTGCTATTAAGTTCACTTAGAGAATAGCCACTGCCATTAGCAATGGTAACATGGAATAGACTTAGTTTTTGGGTACTTGCCAGGTTCTTATGGCCTGGATTGGCCTCTGTTGGAAACAGGATGCTGGGCTTGATGGACCCTTGGTCTGACCCAGCATGACATGTTCTTATGTTTTTAACTTGATAATAGGAAAAAAGGTCCTTCAGGGGCAGGTTGAACCTGGTACACAAATCAGGGAAGGACAAGAGAGGCCTATCTGCTTTAAACAATTGGGCAAAGAATATTAACCCCTTCAAGGCACACGCATGAAAAGATGAAGGGCCCAGACCCAAAGAAAAACCCACATTCCCCTGAATTGGCAAAAAAGGCGATAAAGCAGGAGCACAAGCAAGACATAAGCCACCGCCATGTCCTGCGGAGGGGCAAGACAAAAATTGCAGTCTGTACATAAGAAGAAACAAGAGTAATTGGCCTGGAGTATGAACCGACGAGAAATAGGAGCAATCAACCTTGCTTCCAAGGCACTATGGGCCAAATCTTAAAATTTACACCCAATTTTAAATCGGAGCGGCCTTGGAGGGAACTTTTTTCCCGGCCCGCACCCCCCCCCCCCCCAACCTTCCCCTATCTAACCCACCCCCCAATCCCTAACTAAATCCCCCCCACCTTTACTCCAAAAGTTACGCCTGCCCGAGGGCTGCCACTGTGCCAGAGCACTCTACCCCGTCCCCGGACTGCCACTACGCCCCCGGCCACACCCCTGGCCACGGACCGCCCCTTTTTGCAAGCCCCGGAACATACACGCGTCCCGGGGCTTGCACGTGCTGTTGAGCTTATGCAAAAGAGGCTCGGCGCATGCAGGGGCAGATTTTCTCGGGTTACGCGCGTAGCCTTTGAAAATCTGCCCCATCTGAATAAAAATTCATATTGAAAATCCAATCCCCTATGTGCCTGAGGTTAATGGCTTGTATATCTGCAAGCCTGGCAACCCAAAACCTCCTTTCTGAGGAGATTTCATCTGGACCTTCAAAGCCAGTCTGTTTTTTCACACATACCCTCCAAAGAAAATGACCCATGCAGCCTCCTAAGAATGGTTTCAGAGAGAAACAGGTAAAACCCCCAAAACAACACCATCAGGGAAGAACAGTCGTTTTAAGAACATGAATGGGACCTGTCAAGGATAAAGGCAGGTGCCGCCCTGCAAGGAGTTCTCAGTCTGCTCTTGCAATTTGGAGATGTTGATAAAGAGCAGAGAGATCCCTGGGAAGCAAAATGCCCAAATATTTTAATTGATTCCCATCCCATTTAAGAGGGAAAATACCCCCCAACACATTAATATTCCAAGAGCCAATTGCCATAGCCTCAGATTTATCAAGATTCAGCCTGAATCCCACAAAGGGACAATATTCTGCAGTTTCTTGTGGGGCTACTTGTAAAGATCAGACAGGATTGGCAATATGCATCAGTAAATTACATCAGCGTGGGGGTAGCTTGCTTATTGCGGCGATTACTACCCTAAAACAATTAAGCCTGATGCATCACTTTGAATGCATATACAGCATTGCTCTCTGCTTCAACGACAGGGAGAAATGTGGAAAAGAGGATTTATATTCTGACATCATCCAACAAGGACTGAACTAAACAGTCTGGGTAAACAAATAAGCGTGGAGGCAGCTTGCTTATTGCGGCGGTTACTACCCTAAACCAATTAAGCCTGATACATCACTTTGAATGCATATACAGCATTGCTCTCTGCTTCAACGGCAGGGAGAAATGTGGAAAAGAGGGTTTACATTCAGACATCCAACAAGGCATTGATCTGTGCAGTCTGGGTAAATAAGCATCGGGGTAACTTGCTTGAGGAGGCGGTTACTACCCTTAATCATTAAGCCTTATGCTCATCTTTGATGCAACCAATATTACTCTCTGCATCAATGACAGAGTGTGGCAGGAAATTTGAATCAAACAGTTACCAACATTTACAAGGGTAATCAAACAGTTACCAACATTATCCACAGTGTATAATTTTTGAGTGTAAGTTTGCAATGTTACATATGTTCTTTGGTTGTTTTTCCATCAGGTACTATTCTCCACTATTTTTCCATCAGGTTCCTATTCTCCTCTTGCCCCTTCTCTCTTCCTAGCTGCACCCCTCCCCCCACCCTGGTTTTTTTGTATTTTCCTCCTTCAGTTACATTGTAAACCGGCATGATGTACCCCACGAATGTCGTAATAAAAGCTAATAAATAAATAAAATAAGGGCCCTGAACTTGGTGGTTGGTGAAACACATAGGTATGGGAAAATAAGTGTGGGAGCTTGCTGGGCAGACTGGATGGGCCGATTGGTCTTTTTCTGCCATCATTTCTATGTTTCTATGTAAATCATCTGCAAAGGCTGCCAATTTGAAAGTGGCATTCCCACTATATCCCATGTATGTCTGCAGAGTTTAGAATCCTTAAAAGAGGATCCAAGGATAGTACAAAAAGCAGTAATGACAGGAGGCTCCCTTGGCGTGTCCTCCTAGATAACATGAAATCCCTAGAAAACTCCCCAATAACCAGAATGGCAGCCTGTGGGCTAGAGTAAAGTGCAGTGAGAAAGGAGATAAACTGGCTATGCTCTGAGTGCCTCGAAAATAAACAGCCAATTCACCCTATCAAATGCTTTTTCTGCATCAATGCTATCTAATAAACATTTTTTAAGAGAGAAATCCATGGAAGCCAGTACTTGCCTAATATTCACTACTGCCTGTCTGCCCTTGACAAACCCCACCTGCACAGGTAATATTAACTTGAGCAAAAATGATGATAGGTGATTCGCCATAATCTTTGCCAAAAGTTTGATATCACATATCAAGAGTGAAATCAGCTGATATGAACTGGATAGAGTGGGATCCCGCCCTGGCTTTGGGAGAACAATTATAGTAGTTTTATTTGCACTCCAGTCCGAAAACAGGGATTCAGATTTTCAAAAAGCTTACTTAAAGGCAGACATCAACAGACAAGATCTTATAAAATTCATTGGGTAGGCCATCTGGACCAGGAGATTTACAAAGTGCAAAGGACTTAATGGCTAATAATTCTGAGAGTGCAATCGGCACATTCAAATGTCGAAGATCCTCCTCAGACACACGAGGCAGAGCAGTCTTAGCTAGGTAAGCCTGAATGGAAGATATCTCACAAGGGTCAGAACTGTATAAGTCCTGGTAGTACCTGAAAAAGATATTACCCATATCTTTGGAAGAGTGTTTTACCTGCCCTGTATAGTCTTGTAAAACTAGTATGCGAGTCATCTTCCCAGGTTCTGATGGTGTAAGCCAGAAGTTTCTCTGCTTATTACCATACTGAAAAAGTTTATAATTATAATAAAGTAAGCTTTTCTTTGTTTTCTGATGGATGAGTTTAAGGCACTTTGGGCTGTGTAAAAACTGGTACTATTCTGAACAGAAGGATTTTGACAATAATGCCTCTTAGCCACTAGGAATTGTTTTCTAACTGCAGAATACCACTAGCCAACGCCCGTTTCTTTTTAGCAACATAAGCTATTACCTTGTCACCCAACACCACTTTCGCGATTTCCCAAAAAAGAACAGGATTGGACTGGTGCTCTTCATTAAAGTAGGCATATTCCCCTCCATTTGTCCCTCAGGTAAGAATGAAAAGTTATCATAATAAAGATGAGGAGGTAATCTCCACTTCTAGCCACTAGGGGAGATATTTCTTCAATATCAAACCACACAGTCGCGTGGTCTGAAATAGCCAATTTCAGAGACAAACACCTTCGAAAAATAAGCCTCACTAGTAAGTAATCCAGCTGGTATTTTGAGCCATCAGCCCTAGAGACATGGCTAAAACCTTCCTCCAGAGGATGAAGGTCTCTCCAGACATCTATTAAGTCCAGGTTATTATATAAAAATGGAAGCCATTTGTGAGATCAGCATGTGAAGGGGGTCTAGCTGGTTGCCTATTAATAGCATTGTCTAACACCATATTGAAATCACCCCCCAGAACAATGGGTAAAATGAGTACAGTGACAGAATCTGAGGGAGTAAGAAAAAAGAGTAGTGTAGAAAAAAGAGAAAGGGTAAAACCCTTTTGTAAGCCTCATGTGGTAAATCATGCCATTTTGAATGGTAAGATTTGGGTGTGGAAGGATTTTTGTGACGCTACCAGTACCTGAGAACATCAGTGAGTCTATGAAATGAGACTGACTTGTGAGAAGGCGAATTGGTTACTGGTGTGAGACTGAGAAGTATGGAAAGCATACTGGTCTCGGCCAGGACGTGGGTCTGAGGAATAGTGAACCCCGTCCCGTTTCAGCATTAGAAGAGTGCTGGCTATGCGAGGCAGCGGAAGAGACACATATATAAGAGGGCCTTGATGGAACAAAGGCACCTATGGGAACGCATTGGAACCATGTGTAGGGCGGAGAATCCGTGCACCATATGGTTCGATGCGGACGCAGAGGGCAAGTTCGGTTGACCTCGGCGCTAGAAGATTTCTCTCGCTACACATGTAGTCCGAGACCATTCGAGAGGATGGAAACCTATATGGAGAAGGTCTGTTAGTGCGTTCAGTAAGTCTGTTAGATAAGTGGCCCGAGGATGCATGGAGCGAGCAAGGGCCAAGGGTAGAGCTGCAGAGCTTCCTAGCAGAGTAGCTAAGAGGTTATGCATGCTTGTGTGTTCGAAAAGCACATTGTCCCTATGCTGTCTGTATGTACAAAGATTTGTTGCAGATTGGAAGGCATAAGGGCATAACATGGCTACAAACTCCAGGAAGTTCATGTGAAACTGTGCCTGGAGCGGAATAGACGCATATTGGGTTGAGAAGATGTTAGGTCAAACTTTACAACCCTGAATAAATGCGAGCATTAGCAGGACCAGACTAGGTTTTGGTTCTAGATCTGCAATATGGATGAGGGACGAAAGCGGTTGAACAGCTTAGACCCACTGATAATGAAATTTCACTGGACCTAACCCATAGCAATTTTGGATCTATGAGGAAAGTGCATAGTGAAAAAACCTCATGGCCAGACAATGAAAGAATTGAGGGGCTGAAGTTATGGAATATGCACGCAGGGACATATAGGAATTTGTTAGAATGTCTGCGCAGTTGCTGGACAGGAAGGTCGTTGTGACTGTGGTGTCCAGAAGTGTTCTATAAGGGATTTATGGCAGTGACAGCAATCCCAGGTAGTAGATTTATAGTGAGTCATGAAGAAGTTAGAGCTCCTTGCTTGGATTGACTATGGTTATGCAGCTGTCCATGCAAGGAAAAGCATGAATGATGTTGTACTACGTAGAGAAACAGCAGTCACCGATAGTGATTTAATGAAATACCCCACTTGCCGAAGCTGGTGTAGCTGGCAGGGCTTGAGATTGTAATATTGTTGACTCACCATGAAGCACATAGAAAGATTAGAGGCAATCTACTTACTGCGATATGGAAGCATGGTGAAGAGAGACACCATTTTACCTGTCCCTTCTGAAGAAAGTTGATATTTCTGAGGTCCAGGATGGGTGGAGAGTAACTACTTTCTGTTGAAACAAAGCATAGTGAGATTAAACACCCCCCCCCCCCCGTGCGCTTTGAAGTGTCCAGGTGACTGTACCCTGAACCTTGGTACAAAGTGGGGTGGCCGCTCTGATATCCGGCAAATTGAGAGACCAGGTGTCGTCCAACTGGCGGGGCTGACATAATCAGGATATCATGTAATCTCCCACGGGAGTGAGAGTGGTAAAAGTCGTACCCGCATTTGTGTGCGCTATACAAGAAAACGTCGAGACCTGTCGCCAGGTATCGAAGTGGACATGCAATTGAGACAGTGTTTGCTGAATCTCGTGTTTAGCAAATCAGCGAATGCATCTGGAATTTCGGTCCTTAATTAGGAGCCAGAAACCAGAGTATTAATCAGTGCAGAGTCCCATTGCTAACAACGGGAGGATGTCCTGATGTAATCCCAAATGATTGGTAGAGAGGTTCTCTTGGTATTGTGTCCAACATAGCTGGCAACAGCGATATGTGACACTAATACGGCTCTTAGAAAGGGCTTCCGCCCATATCTGCGCAGCTTCCTGACACAGGAGGTAGGAGCCCGTTCCTCCTTGTTTGTTGATGTACCACATGGCCACCTGGTTGTCTGTCTGAATCAGGATGACCTGGTTGGAAAGGCGATCCTGAAACACCCTGAGAGCATATCTGATTGCTCATAGCTCCAGGATATTTTGGTGTTTGGCTTCCTCTGGAGACCAGGTCCCTTGAGTTTGTAGATTGGCAACATGTGCTCCCTAGCCGAGGTTGGAGGCATCGGTTGTAAGGATTATTTGAGGATCTGTAGCCTGGAAAGAAAGGCCTTGGAGGAGATTGGATGACTTTTCCACAAGCCAGAGACAGGCAAAGTGGGTTGGTGATGTGGACAATGGCTGACAGTGGTTGAGATGATTGAATCCACTGTGACCTTAAGAGTCCACTGCATGACTCTCATGGCAAGATGAGCCATTGGAGTGACATGTACAGAGGACGCCATGTGTCCCAGCAAAACTAGGAAATGACGTGCAGTTGAGCGTTGTCGAGACTGCAGTTGATGGGCAAGAAAAGTGAGAGAGTGAGAGCTCGTTCTCGAGGAAGACATGCTTTTGCCTTGAAGGTGTCCAAGTCTGCTCCTATGAATGACAGGGTTTGTGATGGGACTAAGCTGGATTTTGGGTAATTGATGAGAAACCCTAGGGAGATCAGGGTATGCAAGGAGAGACGTAAGGACGTCAGAGCAGCTTGCTGGGTAGGAGTCCTGATCAACCAATCGTCGAGGTAGGGGTAGACGTGGACACCTTGAGTCCTGATGAATGCTGCTACTACTATGAGGCACTTGGTGAAGACTCATGGTGCAGATGCCAGGCCAAATGGTAGCACTCTGTATTGATAGTGCTTTGGGCCTACCAGGAATCGCAGAAATTTGCGATGAGACAGTTATTGCAATGTGTGTAAGCATCCTGGAGGTTTAGAGAGCAGAGCCAGTCTTCCCTTTGCAGAAGGGGAAGGAGGGAACCCAATGTTACCATTTTGAACTTTTCTCTTTGAAGGTACTTGTTTAAGGTGTGAAGGACCAGTATCGGGCGAACGCCACCTAACTTTTTTGGGATTAGAAAGTACCAAGAATAGAATCCTAGGCCCTGTTGGGCACTGGTTCGATTGCTCTGGATCGCAGGAGGGAGCCTTCTTGATCCAGAAGTGGTGAGTGATCGAATGTTCCCCACGTCAGCTGAGGTGGGGAGTCCGGCGGAATAGAGAGAAAGTTGAGGTGATAACCTTGAGTAACTATGGTAAGGACCCACTGGTCTGAGGTGATTGTGTGCCAGATGTTGCTGAAGTGGCACAATCGACCTCCCACTGGAACATGTAATAGTGGAGGCTGAATGCTGTTCTCTAGGAAAAAGTCAAAAACCAGATACTGGACCTGGCTGAGGGGTTGTCTGTTTTTTGCCTTTGGGTAAGGCTTAGTAGAGTGACCTTTGGACAGTGGAGGATATGATTTCCTTTGGCGGTAGAAAGACTTTTTGGAATCCTTTCTGAATGTTTGTTTAGCAGGATATTCAGAAGGCAACAAGGAGAGTTGGTAAAGAGTCTCATGGTGATCTTTGAGCTATGCCACTGCTTGCTGTATCTGTTCACCAAAAAGGTTGTCACCAGTGCAAGACAAGTCGGATAGTCTGTGCTGGACCTCAGGTCGTAGGTCCAAAGACTTTAGCCAAGCCCACCTCCTCTCAGAAATAGCTGCTACTGATACCCTGTTTGCCTGCTTCTAATCCTTTTTGAGCCAGGGCATGTAATTGCTCTTGAAACTGCTGAGGTAGGGACTCAGCAAAGTCCTGCATTTGCTTAAAGAGGACCCTGTTGTACTGGGTCATATAGAGTTGGTAAGAGGCAATGCGGGATATAAGCATTGGCCTGTGAAAGACACGCCGACCTATGATATACAGGAACTTTTGCTCTTTCCCTGGAGGGAAAGAAGAGTGAGGCTTGGAGCGTCAGGCCTTCTTTTGGGCTGACTCAACAACCACTGAATGGTGATCCAGTTGAGTTTTTTGGAAACCTGGAGTTGAATGGACTAGGTATGTGATGTCTGTTTTTCGGTTGACTGGTGCCACCGAACCAGGGTGCTCCCAATTCCTCTTTAGAAGATCCAAGAGGACATCATGGATAGGGATAGAGGTGATTTCTTTAGGAGCATCCAGAAATTGCAGAAGTTCCATCATCTGGTGTCTATCATCCTGTTCTGTCTGAAGTTGGAATGGAACCAATTCAGACATTTCCTTCACAAAATTAATGAAGGACAAGTCCTCTGAAGGAGAACGTTTCCTGCTTTCGGCAGGAGATGGTGGTGATGGTAAGTCATCAGTATCCTGGGACAAGTCATCGGTCCATGGATCATAGTTTCATCACCAGCACCCCTAGGATCCTCAGAGGGACGGAATGTTGGTATTCCTGAAGGTCCTGGTTTAGGCACTAAGGGCATCGAGGGAGTCACCGGAGGCATCGATGGACGGATCGGAGGCACCGATGGTAGTAAAGACGCTACTGGTGAAATTGATGGCTGAGGCATCGGTAGGACTCCCAATGGAGGAAGGAATAATGGTGTTTCTCCTTCAGTCGATGAGAGGAATTGGGGAGGAGGGCACCGGGCCCATTGGTGCCCCTGGATCCATCGGCGGAAAAGTGGTGAGCAGCGCTTCCATCCTTGTCAGTAGGAGTGCCAGCGCTACAGGAACTGGATCGGTAGCCGGTTCAGGAATCAGCACCGGCATTGGAGGAATCTTGAAGACTTGCATCACTCTGCCGATGGCCTCTTGAATCATCTGATCCAATTCCTCTCAGACACCTGGAGCATGCAGCCCCAGTACCGGAGGAGGCAGCGTAGCCAGAGGGACCACCGTTTGAAGTGGAATCGCGGCTCCCATCACCAGTTCAGGTGAGGGTTGCCTCAGTGACCCGGACACAGAAAGGGACGGTGCCTTTTCTGGACGGGCTTTTTTCGACGGCGGCTCAGACAATGGCGACATAGAGGGCTGGCCTGCTTCAATGGTCTGAGACCTACGGTGTCGATGGTGATGTTTTTCTCGACGATCTCCTCGGTCCTTTTCCTGAGGAAGAACAGAGTGGGGTCGACGGCTGCGGAGTCGTCGATGCTGGTCGGACACCAGTCTGTGCACGATACTGGCTCGACGTAGAGTGTGTCGGCTCGGACGGAGTCGGGGTTTGTGACCGAAAGAGACGTTCCATCTTCTCCATTCTAGCCTTGCGACCTTTTGGTGTCATTAGGGCACATTTGGTGCAAGTAAGGACATCATGCTCGCTCCCTAAGCACATTATACAGACCTTGTGAGGGTCTGTAATGGACATTGTGCGAGTGCAGTCGGGGCATCAACGGAACCCCTACGCCAGTAGACCGCGAGGGCCGAACCCGACAGGAATCGACTGGAACCGGGTAAAAAACTTACCGGACCACCGCAGAAGTGAAAATTCAATAGGGGGATCCCTGTGGGGTATTAAATTGTGAAGTAATTCCGTTAGGAAAATTCCTGTCAGGGATCTCTGTAGAGCTCCTTAACCCGCGTGGCTACTGCTGCGCGGAAAAAAGAAGACTGAAGGGGGACCCCTGCTGGTTGCAAGGTTAGTGCCATCCTGGGCATACCCAGTTGGTGCCAGTCAAAGTTTTAGAAACTTTGACAAAAGTGTTCCGTGATTGGGCTCCATCCTGTGATGTCACCCATATGTGAGGACTAACATCCTGCTTGTAGTCCTCACAGGAGGAAACTGCTAAACAAAAAAAAACTTACCATGCAACTTTTTAACAAAGAGTTAGTGAAAAGTGAAAGGTCTCAGAGAAATCTAATATCAGAGCAGCTACTGGATTGCTCTCAGTATTTTATTTAATTTTTTAAATCTTTGTATAGATCAATGACAACAGAATAGCAGTTATAAGGAACAGTCAAAAAAATGATCATTACAAACTGGGGGTTGAGAAGAGAACATGGTTTGAGCTTATGAGCAATCAGAAGGAAAGGTAAACGAATATCAGTAACACTTTGTGAAAGGAAGATGATCCATATACTAAAATGCAGGAGGTAGCATGAGAACAGCAGCAAATGCACCGCTGTACAACTTTCCTGACATACCTCTGTCAGAGACCCACAATTCTAATTTTTTGATATCTTTGCTGTTCTGGTCATGGGTGTCTGCTGAGAAGAAGTTATATGAAATTATGTAATATGGACAAATGGTCAGGCGCCAACTTAAACCTTAGTAAACAAGCTACTTGAAAAGTAGCACAAATCAAAGTGAGACTCAAAAAAATCCTCTTATGATCCTAACCCCTAAAATATATTTTTCAAGTTGTTCTCATCCAGTCTTAGTAGGGTGCTCTAGCAGCTGCCTGTCAGCTCTATAATTAGGCTGCAGCTCTTCTGTGAAGGATTAAGTAATTAGCAGGTTTCGCAATGTGTGAATTAGGTTCTGTAAAGGCCCCCTCTCATTCAGTGCTCAGAAGAGGAAAGGCAAAGAACTTAATTACATTTGCCATTTAAGCCTGCAGGCTGGACCTTGAGCCATTCACAGAACTCAAGACAACTAAAGAAAGCTTTACACACTGCATTATGGCAGACCTCTCTATTTCTTTTAAGTTTTCATGCATATAATAAAAATGGAAGGTATTTAGAGTGCATACAGCACTTACGGGCACACAATGAACCACCGGTAGCAATGTTACAGCAACAGTGGTAAGCACATTACTTATGGATATAAAAGGTATTATATGCAGAAAAGTGTTTACAAACCATACATAAACACCACCAAAACAGCATTCAAAAGTTTTTAATACTGACCAAAATTCACAAACATGCAGTAGTGCAATTAGGAGAATCCTCCTAATACCCCTGCATAGGAAGCTTTACGTTTTTACTCCCATACGACCATCAACAGGTCACAGGTAATCACTGGTTCAAAACTGTGATTTGGAGTTCATTTTTTTAACTTTTGCAATGCACTTAAAGTTTTACTTAGGCAATGGAAATTAGTTCCCTTAAACACAGCTCAGCCTTGAAGATGGAACTTCCAGAGGAAAAGATCCGGCATAAGTGCATTCAAGGGTTGACTGTTTATTGGGTGATTTACAAAGCAAACCATACATGCCATTTGTTTACAGGAGCTAGCCTTTTTCACACTTCTAAATTATTTATTACAGATCTTATTTTGTTTCCACCTCTATAAACACACAATAGTATTTATAACTATCTTTACTGAGATTTTTCTCTTGCCTCCTATCCTTTGTGCATGCTGGGCATCTTTCAGGATCAGCTTTAAAGAGTTTTCTTATTTTGTACATTGGAGTATCTTATACAAAGCCTCTACTCATATCTTTTTTTTTTCCCATCTCCTGGTGTACTTTAATTGACTTCTTTCACTCATTTCAGTCTAGCAATAACTTACAATGGTATATTACTGTCGGTTTTATTTTACCTCCAAGCAGCTCCAAATGCTTCTCCAAAAGTAAAAAAAAACCCAAAACATTTCAAATACTGAAACTGAAGATATGCCTCAAGGTATTTATACGCTCCCTGAACACGAGAAACATATGAACTGGAACTTGCCAGATGTCACAGTATCTCACCAGGCCACTCAACACAAGAACTGTTTTGGTAAAACTGTTTTATAAACATTTTAAGGCAAGCTTATGAAATAAGTACACTCCCACAGTTGTGGCTCACTGGCTAGCTGCAGTTATAAAATACACACACACAGCTTTATATCGATTTGTGGCACTGGCATTTCTGGTCAGGTAGGCAACCTAAGGCAAGACAGTCTAGACAAAGATTCACAAGGTTACAATGTATTCAACATAAAATGAAGGCTGAAATATTTTAAACTCACAATTTTAGAAGCTGTTTGGAGCAACAGTTATACATAGCCAAACAAAATTTGTGGAGCTTGTTAATTCTCCTACAGCAGAGCGGTTTTACATATTCCACTAAAAAATGCTGACAGTAGATTAAATATATAGCAGCATTATAGAAAAGCTATACCTGCTGACTGGTTGATAAGAGGAAGGCTTTTGTTCTGTGCTTCAGTCTTACAGAAACAAAAAGCATAGGTTTTAAGCAATAAAACAAAGCTAGTTTTACATTACAGGACAGTCCTCTGGGAATCTGACTGACAATTTTGTAAGTTTATAACTAAGAGGTAGGGTTCATTATGGAGAGTGTGTCACAAGATTTCCCTTTCGGTCTAACACAGTATTGTGATCCAAGAAACAAGCTGCATCTAAAACTGCATCCTAAGGAGCGAGCAAGGAAATAACTGCTGATATCCTGCAGAAACCCAGGACGATTAATGAATAAAAAGTCAAGCTGAGATTACACAAAGAGAATGCAACCATTAAGATCATGGTACTACATGCTGTGCCCATGCACAGAAGCCTTTCTAACAAGCCTGCAAATGTTCTTCCCTAAAGATAGAATAAAAGTGCACAGATAAGCTGCCATTTTATTTTAGCAAAGTACACGTGGGACTGTTAATATGTTCAACAGCTAGTCATTTAATAGGCTTTAATACAGCTCCATGAATGCAGTGTGCTTGGCAGAAGCCCAATCTGTTTATACTGTCAGCCAACATGAGGGAGCTACCAGCACGTCATGACTGGCATTTAAAGCAGGAGCACTGTCAAAGTGTCACCCGCACCTCTGGGCTTTCAGCTGAATCAAAACCAGAACCTCCGAGGGCTGCAAGGACGCGAGCCTTCATATGTAGTTATCTGGGATTTTTCTTACATTTTTAATCCGCTGACTAGCTTGGCACAAATATAGTGGCTATGGAGTCCTTAAACCTTTTCCACATTGTGATGCATCTGTGCATCATATCTGCATGCATTTAAATGTGCAGTTTTTTTCCATTCATCCACACATCATATTCCACACCTTTCAGGATTAAAAGATTTTGTTTGGGGAACAAATGTCCAAAAAACAAAACTGAAATCCAGCAATTGGATAGACAAGACTCCAATGCCACTGAGTCAATACTTGGTGGTCACCTCTTTGGCAGCACTTTCAGCTACGTCGCCAACTTTCCAGCCCTAAATTGGTCCATAGTAGACCATTATTCTTTACAAAACTGTTTAAGCTCTATCAAGTTCCTTGGGGAACATTGATTGGATTGAGGTTGGAGGCTCGGTCTAGACTACTCCAGGACGCGACCTATTTGTTCCTTAAGCATTCCAGCATAGCTTTGGCTATGTGCTTCAGCTTGCTTCATGCTGACAGATAACTTCCTGCAGAGGGCAGCACATTTTCCTCAAGCATGTTTCTCCATTCATTGTCCCCACTTATCCTGACAAATGCCCCAGTCCATACTAGAGATGCTTATAGAGGCTCCCTCCAAGTTCCCCCAGCAAAAACGACCAGACACATCACCAAAAGAGATCGCGCCACCTCCACAGCTGGCCCTCTTTTGTGGAATTCCATTCCTACAGACCTCAGACAGGAGCCCTGCCTCCCAACTTTTAGGAAAAAACTTAAGACTTGGTTATTCAAACAAGCATTTCCGGACACAACCCAATGACACATTCCAATGACTCCTAAAACACCATTCCTCTTGTATATAACATTTATTTTGTATACTATATTTAAATTGTATATTGTTTAACCATCTCTTTTCTCTCCTCTCTTCTTCCTTCTCCTAGTTCGGCTACCCTTGTTAAATGTAACTGTACCTTCGGACACCACAGTTCTAGTTTTTGTATATAATGCACTCCTGTTCGATGTAAACCAGCAAGATATGTTTTTCATGATTGCCGGTATATAAAAACTCTAAATAAATAAATAAATAAATAAAATAAATACCAACGAGAAATATGCTCTGAAATAGGGATAGTGTTCTCTGGGTGACGTGCTGTGTTGATTTGTGCCATTCTGACAAAAGATTTCTAGTTTACTTTCATCAGACCATAAAACTTTGTTACATGGCTACAGTATCTCGAGTGTTCCTTCTACTTGAAGCAGGATTCAAGGTGAGCTTTCTTGATTTATGGCTTCCTTCTTGCACCTTACCATTCAGAGCAGCTTTGTGGAGTGCTTGGGAAATGGTTGCCACATATATACTTTGACCAGTCTTGCAGCTCTTTCAAAGTTACCATTGGCCTCTATGTTGCCTCCCCGCTCAGTCATCCAGTTTGGAAGAGCTGCCTGATCTAGCCATGGTCTTGGTTGTGCTATTCCCCTTCCACTTCTTAATTACCATCTTGCCCTTGCTCAGAGGGATATTCAAGGACTTTGCAATTCTTTTTTAACCATCCCCAGACCTGTGCCTTTCCACAATTTTGCTCCAAGTTCTTTTAACAGCAACTTGATGGGCATGGTTGGGTCTTTACTTTGAAAGGCACTACCTGCCGATGTGAATCAAACAATGTAAGACTGGTAGGGCCAATTCACTTGTGAGTGCTCTTGAAGGTGACTGGTTACACCAGAGCTTTAAGTATTTAGGATTGCTACAGACGTACAAGGATTTGGGGGGGGGGGGGGGGGAGTTGACCTTTCTCCAAGTAATTTGATGTTTTTGTTTCTACTTCATTTTCTTTGGATTCTGGAATATATTTTTCATTTAGCAACTGCAAGGTAGAGTGTATGGATACATTCAACATATACTGGTTTAATACATTTTACTTCCAGGCTATAAGGTAACAAGAGGTGAACATTTTGGTAGAGAGAGTGTACACTTTCTAGAGTCATTGTAGGCTCAGCTGTTGTGCAATGGCTGGACTTCCCCCTGCATTCTCCTCCCTAGTGAGTGAATGTTGCATTCACATTATCCCCAGCCCTGGCAGGATTAAGCAGCAGACATTGGACTCAGGGAACTGAGCCCAGATCTCCTGCATCACAGTGCTAAGCCAGCAGGCCTAGCCCCAAAATTCATTTGCAAATTCAGATGCAGTTACAAGACATTTTTATTGTGTACCACTTAGAAACAATTGTTTTACAGGCAGTATATAAAGCCTAATAAATAGTAATAATAATAATTTAAGATTTCTCCTTTTAATGTCCATTTCAAAAGACAGTGTGTGAAGATTTTGAAAGCTTCCTTTAGTTAACCACTGTCACTACTGCCTGACTGTAGGCTGAAACCTATATTTGTGCCAGCCTGACATACGATTAGTATACTTGCTGGATGTAAACTGCCTTGCGTTGAACTTTTAATTCAAGGAAAGTGGTATAAAAGTATAAAACATTACATAACTCAGTTATGAAGAGAGCCTAAAAAGCTAACAAGTGACTTCAGGGAAACAGTTTTCTTTGAAAAACTTGGTCAAAATAAAAAGGTACAAAACATTTTTATTGTATTTATTTATAAAAATTTGTAACCCACACTATTCTAGATGGCTTTACTGATAAAAAAAAAAAGGAAAAGAAACCCAACTGATTATCTAAAAGACAAATATAGAACCATCCTCTATATCTACAGAACAGACATTGACAAGCCAAACAAGAATTCTTCGCAAAAAAGATACAGGACTATCAGTTTAACCCCAGAGTACTATTTGCATATGTTAAAGACCTCACACAACCTAGTCAAAACCCACCCCCACTCAAACAAAAACATGTGAAGAATTTGCCCAATTCTTCAGAGATAAAATACTAAACTTAATTACAAAAAACCCGATTACGAACGAGGAAACCATAAAGCTACTAAGCAAACTTGATGCCAGATGGGCACACTTTGAGAATGTAGCTTCATCTGAAGTCAAGGTAATCATCCGAAAAATGAACCCTGCTTCACATCCCCTTGATGCCATTCCAATAAAAAATACTGAAACAAGTATCTAATTTATTTATTTATCGAGTTTTATATACCGTCATTCGGTTTCACCATCACAACGGTTTACAATTTTCGATGGGTAAGATGTTAAGAGGTTAGGATGGGGATTAACATCGTATTCATATTGGTTAATACGTTTTCGATGGATAAAGTGTTAGGTTAGTAGATGCATTGATGTACATAGAGTGTTCATTTATACATACAGCGTTCATTTACAGCATTATTAGGATTGAGGGGGATATTCTTAACGTAGCAAGGGGAACATGGTAGGGTTCTGAATGAAGGTTAATAGGGCCATAGCTGATCTAATCAACCTCTCATTAGACCATGGTATTTCCCGGACAAACTAAAATGTGCTGTAATTAAGCCAATCCTCAAAAAACCACAACTAGATGAATCCAATCTCATCAACTTTAGGCCAATCTCCAATTTACCCTTTATAAGCCAAAATTCTAGAAAGTTGTTTATCAACAACTCTCTGAGCATCTAGAAAACCACAACATATTTCCGGCACAACACGGATTCAGGAAGTTCTTCAGCACAGAAACATTACTCCTCTCTCTCTTTCAGATACACTCCTTAGAAGTCTGGATAGTGGTCAATCTTATCTGCTGATTCTACTCCATATCTCTGTGGTGTTTGACACCATCAACCATAAAATTCTCCTAAATAGACTATGGGAAATTGGATTATACGACATCATGATTAACTGGTTCACTTCAAACTTATCAGACAGGTCATACAAGGTAAGACTAAATCATACAGAATCTAAACAGATACCCCTTCCGTATGGAGTTCCGCAAGGCTCATCTTTATCATCCATACTCTTCAACATCTATATGTTGCCTCTTTGTAAACTCTTGACTGGACTAGATTTTATCTCATTACGTCTATGCTGACAACGTCCAAATTTTGTTCCCCATAAAAAACACCTTAAAATATTGGGACATCTACCTACCGTGTTTCTCCAATAATAAACCATACCCTGAAAATAAGCCCTAGCTTGATTTTCAGGATTTTTGGAGTAGGGCTTGAAATATAATCCCTACTCCAAAAATAAGCCCTAGCTTTTAAGACGAGGAGCGGTTCCACCCCAAGACTCCCCCCCCCCCCAAGACTTACTGAAAGTCCCTTTGGGGTGGGGGGTTGTAAAAAACCCAAACCCACCCCAACCCTCTACATGATATTGCAACCCCCCCAAAAAACTTGCCGAAACTTCCTGGTGGTCGAGCAGGGGTCCCAGGAGCAATCTCCCGCTCTCGGGCCGTTGGCTGCCAGCAATCAAATGGCACCGATGGCCCTTTGCCCTTTCCATGTGACAGGCTATCGGGCGCCACTGGCCGGCCTCTGTCACATGGAAGGATCAGGTTGCAGAAGGTGCTCTGGTGAACGGCCCTCAGCTGCAATAACTGGACTAAAGCAGGTTGGGAGAGGATATAAAAGAAAACAAAACAAATACCCAAGTAGCCTTGAATTAAGGGTCACGGTATCAAATCCCAGCCCTAATTCTAACTGAGCCAGAAGTCCAAATGAGCAGAAGGAAACGTGGTTAAAACAAAAAAAATGTACGTATCAGCAAACTTTCTGTGGCTATCTCTGCTCCCCCCTCACCTCACAGTAAGTTCTGAAACATTTCCCACTCACAGCCAAGTAATCTCAAAGCGAATGAAACACAAAATGTTCTAGTGTAGGTAAGGCAGCTTATCCCATTGCCTTCCTCTAAATCCTATACAGTCAAACCACTTGCGTTAGGGTTGTAACTGCGGCTCCTTGCAGGTTACTCCTACTCCCATGACATGTGGTGCCATTGTGTCACACTCTCGCTATCTCTTCACTTTTTGCAAATAAGGATCCTCTGTATTTATCCCATAACTTTGGCTAAAGACATAAAAATGTCTGTAAGCTACAGAAGACAAAACATGGTGGTGGAACAGCTCAGTGATCTTTTCCTAAGAAAAATCTCAAACTAGGAACAGGGTAGCATTCATATCCTCCTTCCTTGTGTGTACTAGCGCCCTTTTGACGTGGCAGAAGAACATTTCTCTTACCTGCTAATTCTGTTAAGTCTCTTGTCAGTTTGGACCAATACCAATCTTCTATGGAAGAATTCCCATGCGTTCTTCCTCCCAGATTCACTTCTGCTGCTCCTCCTCCCTCTATCCAAGAATGTCCCTAGCAATAAGAATTCTGAGAGGGGGGAAAATGGAGACAAATTAGAATAGGAGCATAAACCCACACTACACTCACACCACATCCACATCACATCCTCTCACATACTCCCCTTTACCAAGGCAGGTCTGGTTCAGTCTGGCAAGAGACCAACAGAAAGAATATTTGCAGGTAGGAGAAATTTCTCTTCTGTTAAGCTCTCGCAGCCTGCACCATGTGGGGATTTACCTCAGCGGTGCCTTTCCCAGGTGACGTTAAACACAGTTGGCAAATCTTAGCTGTCTTTCAAACCTATGCCACAGAACCTCCACTCTGTAATTCTGCCACTGCTTTCACACGCGAGCTCTCACATAGCCTGGAGCCAAAAAGCCCCCAACCCTGCCTTGTACGTCTTAAAGATAACATTTGTTATCCATCTGCCAAATGGCGTCTTAGAAACCAGCTAACCCTTCCTCAAAAAATGACAACTAAAGATCATTTCTGTATTTCTGGAAAGACTACCAACTTGTCAAATCATTTTAGCACATCTCTTCTGTAATTATCTTTAAGACGACTCCTCCGACAGATACTGAAACAAAACAGTTTAAGCAATTCTAATAAGAAATAGAGAAGTAAATATCACTTCATTTGCAGCTCACAAAAAACAAGGGTCGGAGAAGATAAAAACCAGGAGCAAGAACTCAAAGAAAGTAAAAGTTAAGGAAAAACTAAGCAGCTAGATATAAGCTACTTCTAATTATCCAGAGTACCTCAAACTACATCAATCTAAGATGCAATAGCAATCCTAGTGCAAGTCAACTTTTTAGAGAGGACAACAGTGAACTCATTCAAACAGCCATGGATAATCGTTGTGGATCCCTAAAAGGCTAGAGGTTGGAAATGAAGCAAAGAGGGGGCATGGGGGACATGGAGCGGCAGTTACTACCCTTAATAGAAGGCCTGGGGATTACTAACCTTGACACTTTTGACATAACTGCAACATTGCTCTCTGCTTCGATGGCAGGAGAAAAAGGAGATGGATTCAGACGAGAGCCAACACAGATGTTTATGGTCCAGGGTACTGATATGCAGATATTAGGGGAAAAGCACAGGACTGCTTCTATGGCCAAGGCCAAAAGCAAAGCACATTCAAGCAGCCCTGTCTGAATCAAGAAGGCCTGCTCACCCCAAATAAAAGTTTGCTGGCAGTAATTTTGTTATGAGTTTGACAGTTGTTTGGTTTTGATTGTAAATATTACTACCCTAAACAGAAACATGGGGGTGTCCTGCATGGAGCGGTATTTACCTCCATAAGAAACTTGCTGGGCAGACTGGATGAGCCATTTGGTCTTTTTCTGCTGTCATTATTCTGTGTCTAAGAAAAACCTACATTGAGAGGGTTCAAAGAAAATACACTTAACATTCTCAAAACCGACCAAGCATTTATAAAAGAGTAGCCAAGAAACACTCCAGTGCCAAGAGCCCTAGTCTCCTGGCACACTGCCAGAAAAGCTTTCCTCCTTTTTCAAGTCATTTTACATAAATCTGGAAATACCCAGATTCTTTGACCCAGAAAATGTACTTGTTTCAAAACACATGCTCACATTAAGGTCCTTATGACGGAGACATCACGCTGGTACAGCGTTTCCCAACCAGTCAGATCTAGACCAGCACCCAGGCTCTGCACTCAGAAAAACTCCAGCGGTAGCTTGTGCACTCCTCCTCTTCCTGCCTAAAGCACGAGCCCTATAGTATCATATTATAAGAGCTGGGCCCCACTTCGTGCAGCAGGCAGTGCACTGACCACCTCATGTTCCCTCACTGCAGCGTTTCCTTATTTATGAACATTTGATATTTCGCCTTTTCCCAAGGCGGACTACAATACATCTAAATGAAGAGAGGCAATAGAAAGCTTATAACCAAATCAGAATTTGCAATTAGCATAGCATTGGGATCCAGCAAAGGCAATCCATTTGTGAATAGCTTCAAGATCCAGATGTATCCCTGGTGTATATAATAACCGTCCCTTGCCAGGAGTTCAGGTAGACGGGCTGAAGATTTAGGACTTAAGGGAAAGGCTTGGCCGCAAAGATGAAAAGGCCTTTCATCCTCTCTCCTATCCCCGTGCTGAGTAAGAGGAGGAAAACATGCACCGAGCACTACTAGTAATGGGAGTAGCAGCAGTGGAGGAACCCTGGTAGCCACATGTGGCAGGCAAGGTAATTAACCAAGTAAGCTGCCTGCATCACACCGACTTCCCTTTTACCCTCCCACTGATGAGTTCATGTCTATCTCTGCCACCCTCCCTCCCTTTGTTTTAAAATTGGGACGCGAGAGTGGTGGGGCTTTCAGTGCTTCCGTAGCTCTCCTTCTGGCCATGGAGGCAGGAGAGCCGTAGCTCTCCTGCCTCCATGGAAGTTGGCATGCCACACATTTTTGTAAATGGAGGCATCCCATTGTAGTCTCAAGTGAATTAAAGAAGGCCTAGGAGTGGGCAATTGGGAAAGGAAGAAAAATAACCCAGAAAATCAAGAAACTACAACTCCTATAAGTGCCTAGTGACTGAGGAGACAGAGGGGGTCCAGGGGCAGAACATCAGAGACGGGGTAATAAAAAGGCAGTGTGGTTTTCTCCCTTAGAAGAGCTACAAAGGAGGAAGCAGAGAGTAGACCATGACCAGCTTCAAACCGAGGCCTTTCAGACGCAGAGGCTACACTAACGTTAGGTGCATGGGAGGCACATGAAGGATTTGTCCTACAAGAGTTAAAATCAGCAAGAACAGAACTGAAATTTGTCTAGTGATAAAAAGAGATTGGGCAAACAAACCTTACCCTGACCCACATACACGAGAATTTGCAGTATGGGGAGGGAGACTGCAAGCTGCTTAAGAGACTTTCTTGCATAAAGTGATTGACTAATACAAAATAAATTGGTGCTGAGGTGCGGGAGGTACGGCAGTGTCACTCCAGTTTGGGGCAGAGATAATTGGTGGTCTTTCAAGGGACCAGACTTGGCTACAAACAAGCAACATGGCAGGGTTGAAAGTAGAACAAGAATGGTTTTAACAAGCTGTCAATCCTGAATCTGCAGTGAAGCAGAACTGGAACAGCTGCAAAAGGGGCAGATAAAGATTTCACTTCAAAGCTAAACTAACATTAGGTGGGTGGTAACTCTAGAAAGGTGAATACTGGGGCATCATTTCCAAAGACACTAGAGTCTGAATGAACAGCTGGACTGAATTGTTGTGCCTGCCCCAGCGAAGTCTTATAGAATTCAATCCCAGGATGGAGGAGTAAGCTCAGCCTGTGTTCAAGAACAGAGGTTTCCAAACGTGTCCTGTAGGATCCCCAGCCAGATTATCCACAATCAATATGTAGGAGATAGCATTTGCATGCTATGAGGCAGTGCATGCAAATGTATCTGATGCATATTCATAGTGGATATCCTGACACTGGTAAACACATTTCTAGGAACATTTTGTTTCCTCCACAACCTTTGGTGAAACAAGTAGATTTTAACAAGCTGAACACAAATATGCATTTATTATGTCTGTTTCACGTACTGTTTGCCAGAAAAGTGCATTGTTACGTGTCTGTAGCGGCATAAGCTATAATGGCAATGTTGGCACCAAAAAACAAAACTAAAGATGTTTTGCTGCAGATTTGTTTGTAATCACTGTCCAACGCTTCGTGGATGAGAGTCCAACAATAGTCACCCAGCATGGAGGGGGGTTCCACTTGCCTTGATACCGTTTCTCCATTTTGACAATGTCTTGAAACCTTTCACCATGTTCGTCAGGCACAGTGCCAAGGTTGTCTGGGAAGAAGTCCAAGTGGGAATGAAGAAAATGTATCTTCAATGACATGTTGCACTTCATCAATAACCTATTCGACATAGTCTGCTGCCTTATAGTTGCCTAGAAAGGATATGAAATTAAATCCACAAGCTTTCAACTCAACAGTTTTAGTGATACGATTCGCTCATTCACACAGACGTTGCATAGGAGACCACTCATTGCTGCTGCTTAGATAAGGCTCCGTCATCATGGAAACAAGTTGAAATCTTACAGCCAAGCTGGGCTTGCCCGAGCAAGTTCTGGCATGATCAGGCAGAGTTTCTTGGTGTATTTTTCAAAAAGTTAGTCTGTTACATTACATTGCTTATGGCCATCAAAAATACGACATGAATTTTAAAAATCATAAAAATTACTGTCCAGCAAGAAAATATATGTACGCGAGATTATGTTTTAAAATTTCACAATTATTGTAACACAAAATTGTCCGTTTCTCAAAAAGCTTACGTGATGTACAAATTTCGAAGTAATATCTGTGATCAGCATCAAAAAATCTATTTGGAGCACCAAAAAGCCTGAAGGAAAGAAAAACTTTGTTTACCAGTGAAACCTGACAGGTTTGGGAACCAGTGTTCTAGAAGATTCTCTCAGTCCCGTTCCAAACCAAAATAGTACAAGCAATGTTGCCCTACTTGTCTCTTCTAGGGTGGACCTTTCACGGAGGCCAGTCATGAAGAGCTGTCAGGTATTTTCTAAAGGTCTCCTGCTGACCTGCAATTCTGTGGCTGTGGAAGGGCTGCAAAATCCCGTCCTTCCCATGGAATGCATGGAAAACAGGGCGCTAGGAAAGAGTAAGCAGCAATGGTCTCCCATATCCATGTGCACAGATTAAACTCGAGAACATTGGCAACAACAACTTCTTCCTGTGCGGCAGCAGAGTCAAAGCAGTGTGTGTGGGGAACAAGGAAAGAGATCAGAGGAGCTGTGGAATGGGTGTGAGACTGAATAAGAAATAGGATCACTGTGAGTGGCTGCATCCTCCATTCCCCTCAGGGTAGTCTTGGGGGGTAGGGGGCACAGCGATTGCCCCAGGCCCATATTTTGTGCAGCACTGTGCCACTGCAGTAGCCTTGCCCCCGATTCCTGCTCCTGCTTCTCTCTCCTTCCATGCTCAGGCTCTGAGAGGAGCCTTAATGCTGCAGCTCCTCCAGCTGCAGTGCCACTGTTCCCCTCTCGCTGTTTGAACTACCTGGGTTTTGTGCATCTGCAGAGCCCGGTGCGGTTCAAACTTCTGATCTCTGAACGGGGCAGGAGAAGGGTAGGAAGAAGAGAGTGGTGCCAACAGCTAGCGGAGCTGCCGAGATGGATGCAGAGTCTTCAGAGGCACAAGGCAAGGATGGAAAAAGGTAACGTTTCTGGTGGGAAGGAAGAAGATGGCATGAGGAGGGAGAGAGAGAGGGAGAATAGGAACATGAAACTAGAAAGAAACTTGGAAAGGAGAGCGAGGACTGGTGGGATGGAGGAGATGCAGAGAAAGGGACTTGGAAAATGGATAGGGGCAGGAGCTGGAGGCGTTTGGGCAGCTGCTGATCTCGGGGGGAGGGGCAGGGGGCCCCTCTCTTGCTAATTCACCCTGGGCCCCACACCCCCTAGTATCAAAACTGCCCTCATCCCATCTCCTATCCTTCTGCCCCTCCCCCCATCTCCTTCAGCAATCCCCTCCTGTAACTATTCTCCTCCTCCCTTCCCAGCACTGGATCCCTAAAATCCATTTCTCCCAAAAAGCCAACAAAAAATTATCAGGAAACAAAAAAATGTCAGGACACATCTACTTTTGTAAAGTATAATACAAATATGAATTATTTAATATGCAAATATCACAGAATTGCCACAGATTTTCTAACTCTGGTTACAGAAATTATTCTGGAGCTCTGCAAAATAATGGGGGCCGCTGGTTATAGCATTTATTTTAGGGAAGTTCAAGTCCCTGGAATAATTTTCTAAATGTTCCAACTAGAGGTATTGAAAGTCTTATCTTAAAGGATTTAATCTCCAACTGCTCCAGGCTTTCAATCTTCCCCTTATATTCTAAAAAGAGTTTTGGGCTTTGTGTCAAAGTCTGAACATTACCAGTAGGGAAAAAAAGAAGTGAAATATTTTGTTAAAGATGAGTCTAGCCGTACCAGGACTTCCCATATGATATCAAGTGTTTAGTTAGGGAGCGCCTAGTCTCTTTGGTCACCATGTAAAATATTTGCCCTGGAGGGGAAGGGCTGCACCCATGGGGCAGATCCTCTGGATTCCAACAGCCTCATTGCTCAGGCTCCATTCCCAGTTGGGCCAGTCAGGGTCAAACCAATGGTCCACTGAGCCCAGCACTCTATCTCCAATGGTGGCAAGTCCAGGTCGCCTAGAAGGACCCAGAAAATTCCAATGTGAAAGTGTTTCGTTGCTCTCTCTAAGAACTTAGGAAGTGGAGAAACCAATGTCTATCTGGCTAATAATCAGAAACATGATGGCAGAAAGACCATACTGCCCATCCAATTAATTAATTTAGCATTATAATTCTCCTCACTTCCTTAGAGACCCCCTGTACTTATCCCATGTTTTCTTGAATTCAGATACTGTTGATGTCTCCACCAGTTACACTGTGAGGCTGTTCCACACATCCACCATTCTCTCTCTCTGTAAAGAAATATTTTCTACAATTACTCCCGAGTCTGCCTCCTTTCACCCTCATCTCATGACCCCTTGTTCTACAGCCTTCTTCCCATTGAAAAAGGCTCACCTCCTGTGCATGGAAACCTTTGAAATATTTGAATGTCCTATCATATCTCCCCTATCTTGCCTTTCCTCTATGGTGCCTATTTTTAGATCTATCCCCATACGCTTTAGAACAAAGACCACTGACCACTTTAGTACCCACCCCCTGGACAGACTCCATCCTGTTTCTATCCTTCTGAAGGTAGGGTCTCCAGAACTGTACTCAGTATTGCAAGTGAGGTCTCACCAGGGACCTATACAGGGGCAGTGTCACCTCCCTTTTTCTGCTGACCATTCCTCTCCCTATACACCCAAGCATCTTTCTGGCTCTTACTATCACTTTATCCACCTGTTTGGCCTCCTTAAGATCATCAGATACAATCACCCCCAGATCCCATTCTTCCTTTGTGCTTAGAAGAATTTCACCTCAATACTGTAATTTTCCCTTGGGTTTTTGCATCCTATTATTTATGGACCTGTTCTCCAAGTCTGTCAAACTCAACTATACTACTAACCTTATCCACATGTGCTTACAAATTTCACAGCTTAATTGTGCCTGCACTGAAAAAAAGCACTTTCCTAAATTTGTTTTAAAGCTCCTACTTTTAGTTTCAGGGGATATTCCCAGTCCTTGTACTATTTCATAGTGTAAATCTCTCATTAACCTGTTCCTTACCAAACAATTTTATAAGCCTTTATCATATCGCCTTTAAGTCATTTCTTCTTCACGCTGAAGAGCTCCAACATCTCCTGCTATACAAAGCAACAGTGGCAAAAACCAAGACTGTGGCTTTTCCCTCAGCTGCCATTATCTACACCATCTCTGTGAACATCAGCACGGCAGGAAATTCGCTACGAGGCAAAAGAAATTCCTGGTCCTTGGAGGGGGTCATCACCCCTTGCTCCAAGCAGGCTAGGTTCTGCAGCAGAGCTCTCACCCAAAGAGAGCTCAAAGGGAGCCATCATCTGCACCAATGCAGGAGAAGCTTTAACTTTAAGTTTAGAAGAGAGACTTGAAACAAAAAACAGTCAAAGCATCTTGGAGCTTCCTGCAGCAACTATCCCAAAGCCATCATCTTGGACCCTCTACAGAAAATCCTTTAGATGGTTTCAACTCCTTTAGATGGTTTCCTCATTTCCCGCTTGGCTGACATTGGTATCTCTGGCATAGCCCTACTCTTGTTCAAATCCTACCTAGCTAACAGACATTTCTCTGTTAAACTTGGCAACTCAGAATCCACACACTTCGCCCTCACCCAAGGAGCGCCCCAAGGCTCCTCCCTATCATCCACCCTTTTCAACATCTACCTCCTGCCCCTCTGCCATCATCTGACCTTGGCCTCAATTTCTACATCTATGCAGATGATGTACAAATCATCATCCCTATCAGTGAATCACTACAACACTAATTTTCTGGGAGAAATGCCTTGTATCCATAAACTCATTACTCACCTCCCTACAACTTGCCCTCAATTCCTCAAAAACTGAGCTTCTCCTCATCCACAACCACTAAACCCTTAAGCTCTCTCCTCCCAACGACCCTACAGCCACCTCCCTCACTTCACAGCCTCCTGTACGAAACCTTGGCGTTCTAATTGATCCACATCTAAACCTAAAAAAACACTAACTCCGTCCTAAAAGAAGGCTTTTACAAGCTCAATGTTATAAAAAAAAGCTCAAGCCACTCCTCCACACGTACGATCTCAGAACCGTCATCCAATCCACCCTATCATCCAAGCTGGATTACTGCAATTCCTTGTACCTTGGCCTTCCCTACTCCACCAAACCCCTCCAAATACTACAGAATGCCACTGCAAGGATAATCATGAATGCACGCAAATAAGACCACATAACCCCCATCCTCAAAGACCTCCACTGGCTCCCCATCCCCTCACACATCCTATTCAAAACTCTCACTATCATACACAAATCCATCCACATAAATAACTCCTCTTGGCTCAGCGAACCGCTCCGATCCACACAATCTACCCGCCCTACTAGAGCAAATCTCAAAGGCACCCTACAAGTCCCACCCCTCAAGAAGGCCTGACTCACAGCAACAAGGGACCATGCTCTCTCAATTGCTGGCCCATCTCACTGGAATGCCCTACCCACAAACCTCCGCCTGGAGCCCTGCCATACTAAATTCAGGAAAATGCTAAAGACTTGGCTCTTCCACCAGGCATTTCCAGACTAACTCCACGTACCTCTCTCACCCTCTTCTCCTGCTTCTCTGTTATCTTTGACTCACTCCAAGTAATTTGCATCATGTAAATATGTTACCTCTCGAGTTATTGTTACTTCTCTAGTTCAATTTTCAGGCTCCCCCTAGAGCCTCCTGCCCTCGAGTTTCTCCTGTTGTCCCTCTCCCACCCCTGTTCATTGTATTTTCCACCTACTGTTGAGATGTAAACCGATATGATGTGCTTTCTAATGTCGGTATAGAAAGGCTGTTAAATAAATAATAAACTTTTCTTTAAAAGGAGAGCTGGGTCCCGGGAATGTGATTATCTCCTGATTCGAATGAAACAAAACCAGGAATGGCAGTCTTTTCACGAAAGAAAAGGGGATGGGGGGAGAGGAGAAGATACATGGCAAATAGCGTGCTCTCTTCCTGCCAAATCATTTTGATTAAGAAACATAAGGAACAGAGTCCAACAGTTCAAAAGATGTTTCATTGTGTTTGCAAAGTCTGATTTAAATTCCAACTTGCTAACAGACTATTAAACTGTGGATCTGACAATTTAACTACCCTCAAACCCCTACTTTCTCCCATTAAACCTTGTATCGCCAATAGTACTACTGACCCATGGCAGATTACTTTTAGGCCTTTAGCAAGGTCAAACAAAAATTTCAAAATAGATTTCAAAGAGGCTTTAGTGATATAAATGTCCCTTTGCCAACACAAGCAAAGGAAGCTCTCTCCAAACGATAAAAGCCTCTTTACTACTATGTTCAGGTACACTTTTCAGTACTGTGTCAGAATAGCCCTTTTTATTCGCTTTTCAGTTTTTGAACCAGAGAAGGTGATTCGGCATGGGATAAACACAGAGGGTCCTCACATACGAGACTATGAGGGTAAAGCCTGAGACTGGGAAGGCTCTGCAGTAGGGCAGCAGGAATGGGCCTTATATTCCTTACCTACCTTTATTTTCTTTCTTCCTATGGATGAAAGACTGCCCAGTTCAGGTCTCACTTTCCTGGTTGGAGATGTATCCGCTCAGTCTACTTGCAAAGTCATGTTACCTGCTACAGAACAGCCGATAAGCTGAAACTTTGCTGCCTTGATCTTGGTACTACTGGGACCCTCTTGCTTAAGCACATTACTGTCTCAAAATGGAGTTTATGGAAATATACTTTCCCGAGCCTTTGCTGGAAGGCTACTAAAGCTACCCAACTGCTCATTTCCAGAATATTCATCTGCAACTTTTTTCGCTTTCAGAAACAAAACTTTAGCCAAAAGTGTTTCTCCATCCAAGCAAACTTGCACCCAGCAAGATCTTCTTTTCTCTCCAAGTCCACAAGGTCACAGATCAGACTTCTTGGAACAAGTGAAAATTGCTATATCCTATCACAGCAGCTTCCAATGCTTTAACAGATTTGGAAATGCTCTCAAATGGAACTTGGTCCTCAGGACTATAGCCATCACCAACCCAAGAAAGCCTAGACACTACTGTGCCAACACCTTTAAAAAAGAAAAAAGTTTATGGTTATGATCTTCTCCAAACAACTCATCCAGTCTTCTGAAAGAATTGTGTTTTTAAGTGAAACCTTATCTCTATATGAGAGATCCTGAGACTGCTTGGGGACAGGACTTCTACCAAACCACCTAGGCATAATCCTATGAGGATTCACAACCCTGTCTCATGTCACTAAAAAGAATATGGTTATCAGTATGTCACATGGGTGAGGATACATACAAAAAATCCCCTCATTCCCTGCTTCTAGGATAACTAGCAGCTTTGGGAACACTGCTGAAGCTGACACCAGGCTGAATGGTAGGACTCTATACTGAAAATGCAGACCATCCTCCAGAAAGCGGAACTATTTTTGGTAACACTGTGAAATAAGCATCCTGTAGATCCAAGCAGCACAGCAAATCCTTCATAAGAACATAAATAGTTGCCATACTGGGTTAGACCGAGAGTCCATCAAGCCCAGCAAACTGTTCCCAACAGTGGCCAATCCAGGATACAAGTACCTGGAAAGAACCCAAACATTAAATAGATCTCATGCTACTAATGCCAGTAATAAGCAGAGGCTAATCCCGAAGTCAACTTGACTAATAGTTTATAGACTTCTGCTCCAAGGACTTGTCTAAAACATTTTTAAACCCAGCTAAGCTTAACTGCTTTAACTACAATATCTGGCAACAAATTCCTGAGCTTAACTGTGCACTGAATAAAAAGAATTTTCTCCAATTTGTATTAAATGTGCTACTTGCTAACTTAATAGGACTAGGAGGCACTCCATGATCTGAAAGAGTGAACAACTGATTCACATTTACCCATTCTAGCCCTCTCATAATTTTGCAGATCTTCTGCCCACCCCAGCCGTCTCTTCTCCAAGCTGAACAGCCCTAACCTCTTCAGCCTTTCCTCATAGGGGAGCTGTTCCATTCCCCTTATTTTGGTTGCCCTTCTCTGTACCTTCTCCAGTACATCTATATCTTTTTAGAGATGCAGCGACCAGAATTGAATACAATGCCCAAAGTTCTCACCATGGAGCGATACAGAGGCATTATGACATTCTCTATTTTATTCAGTGTTCCCTTCCAAATAATTCCTAACTTTGTTTAGGTTTTTTTTTGTTTTTAACCACTACAGCACCCTGTGCTGATGATTTCAATATATTGTTCATTATAATGCCTAGATCTTTTTCCTGGGTGGTAACTCTTAACATGAAACCTAACACCAAACTTAGCATCATGTAACTACAGCATGGCTGAATTTTCCCTATATTGATCACCTTGCACTTGTACACATTAAATTTCATCTGCCATTTGGATGCCCAATCTTCCAGTCTTGTAAGATCCTCCTCCAATGTATCACTATCCACTTGTGATTTAACTACTCTGAATAATTTTGTCTCATCTGCAAATCTGATCACTTCCCTCATCTCCCCTTTCCAGAAAATTTATAAAGCAGATCCACTGCTTCTCTCTATCCACTGAGAAAACTAGTTTTATCCTACTCTGTTTTCTGTCTTTTAACATGGGTTGCAATTCACAAAAGTATACTGCCTCCTATCCCATGACTTTTTAATTTTCTTACAAGCTCTCATGTGGGAATTTGTCAAAAACGTCTTCTGAAAATCCAAATACACTACATTGACTGGCTCACCTTTATCCACGTTTATTAACCCCTTCAAAAAAAAAAAAAAAAAAAGGTAGATTTCTGAGGCAAGACTTCCCTTGGGTAAATCCATGCTGGCAGTGTTCCATTAAGCCATGTCTTTCTATATGCTCTACAATTTTGTTCTTTAAAATAGTTTCCATGATTTTTTTCCTGGCACTGAAGTGAGGCTCACCAGTCTAGTTTCCCAAATCACTCCTGGAGCCCCTTTTTAAATATCAGGCTTACACTGGCCACCCTCCCGTCTTCAGCTACAATGGATGATTTTAATGATAGGTTACAAATTACTAGTAAAAGATCTGAAATTTTGAGTTCTTTCAGAATCCTGGGTTGTTTACCATCTGGTCCAGATGATTTGCTACTCTTCAGTTTGTCAATCTGGACTACATCTTCCAGGTTCACCATGATTTGGTTCAGTTCATCTGAATCATCACCCTTGAAAACCATCTCTGGACAGGGTATTTCCCCATCTTCACTTGTAAACACTGAAGCAAAGAATTAATTTAGTCATTCTGCAATGGCCTTATCTTCCCTAAGTGCCCCTTTAACCCCTTAAGTCCAACAGACTTCCTCACAGGCTTCCTGCTTTGGATATATTTTAAAAAGATTTTGTTATGAGTTTTTGCTTCTAAGAACTGCTTTTTTTTCAAAGTATCTCTTAGCTTGTCTAGTCAGTTTTACATTTAACTTGCCAATGCTTATGCTTTTTCCTGTTTTCTTCAGATAGATCCTTCTTCCAATTTTTGAAGGAAGAATTTTGGATAAAATAGCTCTTTCACTTTGCCTTTTAACCAGGATGGCAGTCATTTAGCCTTCCTTCCACCTTTCTTAATGTATAGAATACATCTGGACTGTGCTTCTAAGATGGTATTTTTAAACAATGTCCATGCCTGTTGTGCACTCAACCTTTGTAGCTGCATGAATGGTAAAAGACATGGATTTTATATGAAAAGTCTTCTGCACCACAGATATGTTCAGTCTTATAAGATTTTAACATTGGGTGAAAGACCCTTGATTTATTTGGTAGTGTTCATTTTAATGAATTCCTGAAAACGTTTTTACCACTGGCAGAGAAATCACTACTTCTTTGTAGATGCCTTATTTAACTCAGGGCTTCTCCCTTGTCTTTTGGGGCTCTGCAGTGAAAAACTCCTGGGTCTGAGCAAAGATAGAGAGTATTTCATAACTATATTTTGGCAACACCAGTCCTCAAGGGCCACACAGTCGGGTTTTCAAGATATCCACAATGACAAGATGCATTTGCATGCAATGTCTCCACTGCATGCAAACGCATTTCCAGTATATTCACTGTGGATATCCTTGTAGCACAAGAGGTCTGAGTTGCCTACCCCTGCTGTATGGTTTGAAATTAAACCTTTCAAGTGGTCCCTCTGAAAGGGAAAGCCCTCTGTTGGAAGAGAGCAGCCTTCCTTCCTCTACTCGTCTTTTATATTCTTACTGAGATGTGAGGCACAGATGTTTAATTTAAAAAGGTAACTCCCATCAAGTGCACCTTAGAGGAAAAGGCCAAACCTGGCCAGAGGTCTCTCCTGGAAGATACCTTACTTTAGCAGACATCGATAAGTAGACATAAGCTATGTCTGCTGTGAACAGAGATGCAAAATACTCAACAGTTAAAACAGTTAATCAGCCTTACCCTTTAGTTTTAGGCTTTGCTGTTTTAACACTGTAGCTCCCTGAAGGAGCGTGTGATGGAGGCTGGCACTACATGCTGCCTGGAAAAGTACTAGGCTGGCACTACGTACTAGGCTGGCACTACATGCTGCCTGGAAAAGTACTAGGCTGGCACTACATGCTGCCTGGAAAAGTACTAGGCTGGCACTACATGCTGCCTGGAAAAGTACTAGGCTGGCACTACATGCTGCCTGGAAAAGTAGGTGCAAGGCTGGCTCGGGCACTTCCTTGCTGCAGTCCCAACGGTGGATCCAGTGCTGCCGCTATCATGATGATGTGACGCAGCTCTGCCAGGGCAGATAAATTAACGGTTCCTGCTGCTGCTTTTCCTACTTCTCAAGCTCACACCTCGCTGCTGGTCGGGTTCTGGTTCCGTTCCAGCTCTGTGGCACCATCCCCTGCTCCACTCTTGTTAATAGCTGTAACAGTTAATTGTTATTTGAAATGAATACTTCAAAAAAATATGTACATCCCTAGCTAGTAACTTGGCCACCAGTGTACCAGAGCCACAGAAGATCTCACCCCTTCCATCAAATCATTTCTTTCCAGCTAGGAGATTATTTCACAACAGCTCCTCCAATACCTATCCCGAGGATACCACACAACCTGTAACTGCCTCACTGAGCAGGTAAATCCTCTTCAGAGCATGTGGCTGAGAACAAGATGCTCCCTCCATAGCTGTTTTGACAACCCTGAAGCAATGCTGTCAATCTTAGAAGTCAAATCCTACAGAGGACAGTGAACATCTCTCTCAGGACAGAATCTGAGCTTGCAAGAAGGGTAACTAAGAGGCCTTGCCCTGCTCCTTTCTCTTGTGGGGGAATGAGCCTTTGAAGCTGGAACTTCCTGAAAGGACATTCAGATGCGCCTTGAGCCATTCCACAACAAAGGATCCAACCCCTGCGGACTCATCCAGTCGTATTTGCTCTTCCTGCCTTCAGACATCCAGAAGTCACTCCTCACTCTCTGAACCTACCCCTTCACAGACCTGGCACTAGTGGGTTATATCTGTTACCCACAACCATCTCTCCCTTTTGACTTCTTCGAAATGAGGAAACAAGCTCTCTTCACAATATAAAGTTGACTGCTGCTCACCTCTGCAGCAAGTAGAAAATACACTGGCACTAGATACATGATCTTTCCCATCTCCAGACCGCTCTATCTGAAATATGACCAGGGGATGACCCAGCTGGGCATAGCCTGTTATTTCAGGCCTGAAGCCTCAGTATCTGAGCTTCCTACACAGTCCAGTAATTGCAGAACAATCAGAGAAGAAAGTGGCTGTAGTCAGGCAGACTTCAACCTCAGGGCCTTGGTCCCATGGCCACTTTTGAGGTTTGCTGCAGTACCTTTGTTAAACAGATTCACTGAACAATCCTTGCAGCTCCTCAGATAGCCCTCGGCTGCAACCTGGGAGCTACCAGTCTGCCCATGCACAGAATGGAGGTCTGCAGTATGACGATTCTGTTTCTACACGCCATCAGACAAACATGAAGGGATGCTGGAGGAAGGAGGCAGCATGAGAACTGTTCCTTAGTCTGCTGACACTGTACATGGGCACAGATGTAACACACTCGGTAGTACTTAAGTCCTGGCCAGCCTGAGGAATACATTTATCTTAGGCCTACACTTAAAAGTGTAAAATGTTAAACACTAGGAATTGAATGAAAGGTGGATTTTTAATATATCACTGATCGAGACTGTAACATTATTATTATTATAGTCCACTTCAGAATCAAATCCTAATATTTTATAAAGCTTTATTCAGTATTCAGGACGGTCAACTCTGGTCCTTGAGAGCTACAAACAGGTCTGGTTTTCAGGATATCCGCAATGAATATGCATGCAAATCTCTCATATATATTCATTGCAGATATCCTGAAAACCAGACCTGTTTATGGCTCTTAAGGACCAGAATTCACCACCCAGGTAGTAATACAATTTTACAGGGAGCACTATTAAGGAAATCATTTTATGTAGTTTTATATAAGGTGGTTTGTTGATAGTTCGTATTTTATTTTATATGACTTTAATGCTAGTTTGCTCTTTATGTATCTTGCCTAATTTGACTCTTATGATTGTCATTTTTATGTTTAGAATTTCATGTATGTTTTATTATATATTGCTTAGTGCTTTTAGCTGTAGGCTAATTAAAATAAAGATAAAACTATACAAAATCTCTGAACCTGTTATACACTTTGAAACAGAATACAAATAATGTCATTTAATTCTACCCTCCTAGCAAAGAGGCATTATGATATTTCAATTTCCTGGAGAAATTCACTTTTTAAAATTAAACCAGCATAAGCTTATTTCAGCATAAGAATCATTAACAGCAGCTAGCTAGAGTCAACGCACCACCACCTGGTGTGCAAAACTAGTGAACACACAAGGAAAAAAGAAACTAAAGCTTAATTGATAGCATTTTTTATTTGTATAGTTTTGAAATTAATAATGTTGAAAAATAAAAGGTCAAAACAGTGATAGCTTTTTTTAGGACTAAATTTGTAAATACCTTTGTTTTTATTTGACATTTCTGACCACCCCTCCAAAAACGTTTGGGGCGGGTTACAATTGGAACGATTTCTTTTTTTTTAATCTTATGTAACATTTAAATAAAAATAAAATGCAGGACAAAACAAGCAAAAGCAAAGATATAAACTTGTGTGCAAGGTAGGATTACTGGAAAGCCTGAGTAAATTAGTGGATTTTGAGTTTTTATTCTTATATTCCTGGGAATTTCAATGTTATAACAAAAAAAAAGTTCAGTGAAAAATGAGCTTTAACACACTGGAGAAAAATCAGTGGGAAAGATCTTTCCACTGAATTTTTTTTTTGTTTGTTATAAAAGGTGAAAAGGCAGGTCCCTATACATTCGTGACCAGCTTCTGAAAGCACAATGACAGGAGCAGAATGCCCAAAAATTAGTCACAAATGTATTAAGCCCAGTTATCTCCTACAATGTGTGTGCTGACCTTTATTTCTGCACATCCAGGAGGGCTGACCCATCTCGCTCCTCTATTTAAAACTAAGAAGATAACAACTCCACTGTCAACTCCCAGTATCCCAAAAAATGGAACAAATGACCTAAAACTGCTTATCTGAAACTAGGAACAATGCAGAATGGAAAACTGATTTTATCGGCTATGTGATTTTGTTCCATGACGACAGTAAAATAGCTCAGCTTTAAAACATTTCTTTTACAGGACAGTGTACAACATCTAGGAAGTGAAATTATCCAAACTGCACAAAGCTCTAGTCTAATGCAGTAATGATAAACACCATATTACTGTTTTCCCACTTAGAAAACAGACCCAACATTTTTTCCCTGCAGGTTTCTACATTCTCCTGTCAATCTCGTCTCTCTTTGCATGCAACAATCCCAAATTCAGGCCCCCCCCCCAGGGATTAATGCTTAAACACAGACTGCAAACTGCAAACCAACATGCATTTACCATATGTAACTCCCTACCTGCTAAAGAAAAAAGCCCGTGCGCATATAGCGGATACAGATCGGGGCTGAATTAGTGTAAGTTTGAAACCTGCGAGCAGAAGCACCAACCATCAGGATGTCTACCTTAGCTACTGTCCATCTTTCATATGCAGCCACAGTTCAGTGTGTTCCTAATTCAATTACCCCAAGTTATTCTCACCTGATAATGCGCTTTCCTCCACACGAGCAGGGATTTCCTCCTCCTGCGTAGCTGGCGCAGACAGAGTGCGCACGCCTCCACGCTGCCTGCCCTGACGTCACTTCCTCTCTAAGGGAGGCCTGGTGCAGGTAGTCCCCCTGGCTTAAATACTAACAAACTAAACATAGGTAACTGAAAATTGCACCCGGAGGACTCGTTCCAACTCCATGGGGCTGGGGTATCCAACCCATAAAATTAGTTTATACCTTCCCTCCATGCCGAGAACAACCTGAGCCAAACAAACATAAGGATTATCATGAACGTGTCTCCTTTCTCAGAAATTAAGGCAATCAAGGCCAGGGGGGGAACATTATCTCCTTTTATCCCCCCTTCTCAAGCAGGGGCTGAGAACTGAGAGGTCAGAAGCAAGAACAGAACGTGGAGGAGATGCTCCCCCCCAGCTGCCAGTAGGGGCTAAGGCTCTTTCAAACCCCTTCCGGGGTGGGCTAGAGAAATGAGATGGGGGCACTGAGGGGCTCACTTTCTTCCCCCATTATTTAGTTTTTGGGTTTTCTTTTTGCACTCGCACCAGGTGGGCACCAGACTTGTCTAGCGAGCGTCAAGGAAAGCAAATTATCAGTTAAGAATAATTTCACCTTCCTTATCCCCCTGCTAGACCAGTCTTCACAATAGGAATTTACAAAAGCTATTACTCCCTTTGGTGGGAGGACGCAATGCAGTCCCTGGTACCTTTGCTCCACAGGAGACATCCGGGCATCCGAATTGGTCCAGACATGCACTCTACAGTGTTCGGTGACCACCAGGTGGCCTCCTTACAGATTAACTCAGGGGACACACTTGACACTTCTTCCCAAGAGGTTGCTTGGACCCTAGTGGAGTGTGTCCGAAGGCCTGCTGGTACTCGTTTCCCTGTACCTATGTCCCCTCTAATCCATCTGGCTAGGGTTGCTTTAGAGGCTGCTTCCCCTCTACAATACAAAGTGCCTGTCAGATTTCCTGAATGGGATTGTGATCCTGAGGTACCTTGGTAAGGTTCGCCTGTCATCCAGGCAGTGTCAGTCCCCCTTACCTGATGTATCTTTCTTGAAAGCTGCAGGGTAATTGATGGAGGTGAAAAGGCGACCGGGTGGAGAATCACCATCCTTTTGGAGAAGAGCAAGTCCAGGTCCCTGAGGCAGAGGGCCTGTACCTCATTCATCTTGCTGAGCAAATGGCCACCAAGAAAATCTAGTCTTAAGAGAGATCCTTCAGTGAGGCCTGTCTCAATGTCTCAAAGGGAGATTCTGTTAAGGCCCTGAATACTAAGTTAAGATCCCAGAGAGGAACCAGGAGATGAAAAGGCAGTCTAAGGCATTTTACTCCCTTGCAGAAGCCTACTATATCCGAGCACATTGTTATGCAGGATCATCTGACTGGGCCCTTAAATGCTGAGATGGCCACTACCTGCACTCTCAGGGAGCTGAGCGATAGACCTTTGTCTACCCCTACTGGATGTGGGACTGGGTCACTTCTGCTCTCCATGGGGATATCCTGCATTCGTGCCAGAAGGTTTCAAACAGGCACCATACTCAGATGTAGGTCAATGAGGTTAAACACTTCCTAGCTTTCATCAAAGTTGATATGACTGGGGGGGGGGGATTACCCTTTGCTGCTCAGGCATGGGCTCTCAAGGGCATTGTCATAAGACAGAATGGAGTTGGGTTTTTATTTTTTAGGAATATGGGGCGAAGGAGGCTCCATCCCTCTGGGAGGCACAGAGAAAGGCCCATCAGTAGTCTCCAGAGATCTACATACCATGCTCTCCTTGGCCACCAGAATAGTTAGGGTTGCTTCATTCTCTATTCTCTCCAATGTTTTGCCCATATTTAGCTACAGTGGGAAGTTGCGCGCTGGTTGGACAGGGCATGACCAACATATCTCTTCCATTGGAGCTTGGCTCTCTCCTTCAGCTGAAGAAATCTTTTGCCTTCGTATTGTAATGGGACGCCATCAAGTCCATCGTTGGCTGTCCCCATCTGTACAAGATCATGAGGAAGGCTTCTTGGCTAAGCTCCCATTCTCCTTGATCTAACTTGTTCCTGCTCAGGAAGTCTGCCTGAGTATTGCATTTACTTTCAATGTGGGCTGCCGACAGCCTAAGTTCCATTCTGCCTAATCGCATATCACTGTTGACTCACAAGCTAGTGCCTGGCTATGAGTGTTCCCCTGGCAATTTACATAGGCTACTGATGTAGCACTGTCTGAAAATATTCTAACTGGCTTGTTCTACATTTTTTTTTTAAAAGAGGATCTTAGTTCTTTTTAGTGAATGATGGGAAGATTCCCAATCTATCATTACCATATTCTTCAGGGCTGAATGGAAAGAAAAGGTCTTCTGAGGCTTCCTCAATCCCTGGAGGACAGAGTCTCTTTCATTGTGATCCTCCCTCTTAAGGTTCGCAATCTTGAGACCCACTAAGGTGTTAGTAATTAAGGCTGGCAATTCCTCCCAATGGAACAAGCACACCACTGGTATGCTCCCTTTCTCATCTGAAGATCTCCCTATTCCTCTGAGGAACCCAAGTCTAGCCTCATGGAAACTCTTTCTTGTAGTTGCTCTAGCCCTCTTCTGGGGAAGTCCAGATGGCCCTAGGGGGTTCCCTGGTTATTTTGAATGGCCTGGTAAGCTTGATGCATAAGCAGGACAAACTCAGTAAAGAAGGCCCCTGAGAGTCAGCCCCCATCCCCGGGGCACTGAGCTCCCTGGGCTTCCCATGCTTGCTCACTAATGAAACATGAGGGTAGACACAAAGCTTCCAGGTCGCCCAGAATATCACTTAACTGTAGAGTGCTTGCTTTTTCCTGTCCATCATCCTTGCTTGTCGAAACTTTGCCGGATGCCTGCTCTATTGGGGGGGGGGGGGGGGGGGAGAAGCTGGGCTCCTCCATAGTCGGAGAAGAATCACAAAGAGGGCAGAGAGAACCCATCACCATGGGGACTGACTTAGTCCCACAGGCTGGGCATCTCCTCTCTCTTACATACTGCTTTGTCTACTTTCCAGCGGGAGACATCGAACACAGACATGTGTGCACATTTGAGGCCCACCCCACCTGTTCGTGCACCTGACTCTTGTGCTGCGTAAGTGGGCTCCTCCCAGTGCCTGCCTGGCATTTGGGTAGCAAGGCAGCCTCCTGCCTCAGCAGTTTCACTTTCTTTTTCACTTACCATCACATTGGGAGAGAGGTAGAAGGAAGAGCCAGGGCAAGGCACTTGGCCATCTGCAGCTCCTGTCCCTGCGGGGAGAGGGGAGTTTCCCTTCCAGAGCAGCCACTCCAGCCCTGGAGGACTGGGCGCACAGCGCGAGGGATGTCACCAGGGAGGAGCTGAACCAGCATCCCAGGAGTCGCGACTATCAGGGGAAGGCACACTGGGACTGCCTTTTTGGAGATTCAAGATGCTGAACAGCTCTCATGCACACCTGCTGTGAGAAAGAGAACTAATGGGGACTGCTCCACCACGCCTTCCTCATACTGGAAGCGACTTCACAACAAACAGTGAGGAGGCGTGCTCTCTGTCTACACCAGCTATGGAGAAGGAAATCCCTATTGGGAAGGCTGCTCTAGCAGGAGATAAGGAAATCTAAAGTGAAGACAACTTAAAAGCACTCTCATGCTTTCCCAGGCCTTTATAACCCAAGCATGACTACAGTGAATGTAAGATCTGTTCTTACTTAAAACAAAAAAAAAAACCCCCAACTAATTATGTAGTGAGCCCAATGACAGATGCACGAACAGACAGTAGCTAGGGTTGACACCTTGATTACTGGTGCTAAGGCTTACAAGTTTCACATTTATGCTCATTTAGCCCCTTTTTTGGGTCTGTTAATGGAAAATAAGAGTTCTTTCCTATTCAATTGTCCAATTTTTGTACTGAATTCAGTGCTAATATAAAAGGTGCAAGATAAAAGGACACCATAATCCTCTTTGTGCATAGAGAAAGTACTGCAGGGGCAAGTTTTCCAGCACTGGCTTACACATGTGCCTGAACCCTGCTCTGGTTAGACACTACCTAGCTGAAGAGGAGAGAATTCACTCTGTAACCAACATAAGCATGTTTGTTTTTTTTTGTTTGTTTAATATTAACAGAGACAACTCATTATACATAGTTCAAAGAAGAGCTTTCAGATGGCAATGTCTTTCGGTCACTACCAACCTGAGTCAGATTTGAATCGGTGACCCACAGGTGAAAGGCTCTGTGTCCCTGTGCCAATCCACTGAGCCATCCAATCACTCTGTAAAATCAAGTTTTAATTTTGAAATTAATAATAAACCTGCACTGTTAAAACCCCAAAATGGAACAAATGACAATTGCTTATTTTACTGTAGGAAAAACAAAGCAGACAAGCAATCTCATTTTATCAACTATGCAGTAGTTTCTAAAAATAAAAACCTCCTTTAGTGTGCAACACTCAAAACTATTCAGTTCACACAATATACTTGATAAACTAAAAGAAGAACTGGGGTGCAAATGGTTTTTAAAGCATGCAATCAGGACACTGCTGGAGTCCCCACAACCCACAGGCTTCCTCTCTAAACAAGAAACATGGGAGAAGGGGAGGTGCTGCAGAGTCTCATGCTGGCCCCACTTTATTTTCTGTAGGGTCTGATGGAGGCAAGATAAGAGGAAGTCTGAGGAGGGTAGAAATGGAGGACAGAAGTTGGAAATATGAGAAGGGCACCATGGGGAGAGGAGCACACTGGACAGAGAGAGAGCAGGAGCACTAGAAAGACAAATGGGGCAGTGGGGAAGATGTAGGAAAAGGCGCACCATGGTGGGGAATTGGAAGTCTGAGAATATAAGGTGGAAGGAAGGGGTTTGTCAGTTTGTGTCTGCTTCAGAGATGGTGAACTTGGGGCTTCAAGATTCACACACAGCTCGTTTCCAGGATCTCCATAATGAATATTTACATATCTGCATACATTTGATTCAAGATCCAGGTTTATATCTATAACTTGGCTGCCCTGAAAACTAGACTTCCTTGTGACATTCAAGGACTAGAGCTCATCATCCCTGCGGATAACAAGTCATATGCTCTGCACCTGCCTTCTGGCAAATGAAATGCTGTACCTTCTCCCAAGCAAGTGCCAATGCCAACCTTTCAGCTATTTGTTACTAGGCTTATCACATTTGTTCATTCTCAGCTATCTGAAACCTAATCAATATATTTCTTCCTTAAAGGACATTTTTATATTAGGACTCAAAGCATGCTATGTATATCGTAATTTCCAACTTGACAAGATGAAACTGCTTTTATTCGTAATGGCTAAACACAGAATATGATGGAGCTGACATTGAATCTGTTGCCACACCTGGCTTTCCCTTTACTTCTTTGCATATAAGGATCCTCCGTGCTTTCTTGAATTCTGTTATTGTTCGGTCCACTCGGACATTCCATGCAGAAATATTTTCTAGTTTCACACTCCCGAATCTACCTCCCTTTGAGCCTTGTTCTAGAACTTCCTTCCCACTGGAAAGAACGCTTGCTTCATGGCTGCTATTTAAATCTTTGAAGCACTTCGTGCCTCTCTGGAAGGTTCATACTTAGGCCCACAAGCCTCAGTTCGTAGTTCCTTTGGCACAGAATCTGCCCTTCCCTATGTCTTTTGGAGGTACAGCTCCAAAACTGATCCTACCAATGACAGCAATCATTTTAGGGTTATAACCCTAGCATCGCTACAGCTCTGGCCACAGCCCTGCTGCACTAGTTTGTAACCTTGATTTCAGGTGTCATCACCCCCAAATCTCTCTAGTACACATCAGTATCTTAATCCCGTTTCCATCATATACTAACCACTTAGACTTCTGTGCCCCAAATCCATGAGAATACATTTTTTACACTGACTTTCTTTTATGAAGAATTTTTATAATACTCAAACTAGGAAACAATCTGTTGCCCCCTGCCAGTACCTCAGTCTGTAAAAGAATAGAGACACTTTATGGGCTGCACCGGAGGCAAAAGCACCAGGAAAATATGGTGGGGGAGAATGATGCCAAGGTAGGCTGGGCAAACTGGTTACAGGCAGAGGAAAGCCGCATAAACAGGCCGATACAGTAAAGTACGCCCAGCCAAGCAAATGAATGTTGATGAGGCTATGAGTTATTCCACCCAAGGGCCGGCATTCATTTCTGAGCAACCCAAGAAATACTGCTTTTCTGTACATCCTCCGACGTAATATCATGGCAATACCAAGTCAGAGGAACCAAAGGTTAAAAAAATGTTTTTAAAATGTGCCGGCGGGTCAGGTTAGGAAAATGGACGCTCGTAAAATTGTTTTCCAAACCTGCTGACAGCCACCTCTCCCGGGCTTCCGTTGCTAAGGAGACAGTAGGGACGCGCTATTGTCCTTGGTGCCTCCTTTTTATCGCGACCCCTCATTTAAATACAGTATCGCACGCCCAGGAGAGGTGGCTGCACGCGCATCAGGAAAGCGGGCGCTCAACACTGAATGCCCATTTCCTCGCACACTTCAGTGTTATCGGCCTGAAAGTGTGTTAGCAATGGGCACTGGCAGCAGCACCGAGGGCTGTGATGTTAACCACATTGTGGGAGCATGGCTGGTGGGCTCCAGGGGTCTTGCCAGGGGCCCTGCACAGACCACTCCTGCCAGGCAGCAGGATGCAATACAGATGGGCCTGGTGATGGCTGGGGAGCGTGTGAGGTGGAAGAGATCAGCTAGAAGGATGAAAGGTGCTTGCATGTGAAGGGAGAGGCAGGCGAGAGGGAGGATCCATGTGAGAGACAGGAGGACTGGTGCCAAGGATGGGTGTGTATTTGAGAAGGTACTAGAACATAAGAACATAAGAACTTGCCATGCTGGGTCAGACCAAGGGTCCATCAAGCCCAGCATCCTGTTTCCAACAGTGGCCAAACCAGGCCACAAGAATCTGGCAATTACCCAAACACCAAGAAGATCCCATGCTACTGATGCAATTAATAGCAGTGGCTATTCCCTAAGTAAAACTGATTAATAGCAGGTAATGGACTTCTCCTCCAAGAACTTATCCAATCCTTTTTTAAACACAGCTATACTAACTGCACTAACCACATCCTCTGGCAACAAATTCCAGAGCTTAATTGTGTGTTGAGTAGGGTGTGGAAGGGAGAAAGAGGAATGGGGAGTAAGGTGAGGGAGCAGAGTGACACATCTCCTTCCCCCCCCCCCCCCCCCCCCCCAGTCCTGATCCTTCCCTAAAGTTTGTTTCTACCAAAGTCTTAGTGAAAGAATAACTAGAAATTCTGTATTTACAGAAATTTGCTGCAATAAAGATTTAATTTGTTTTTGTTTTGCAGGTCTCAGCCAGTGTCTACATATAACTGACTTTTAGACAAAGGGGCTGATGCAAAAAAAGAAGGCTAAAACTGGGTGCTGAGTATTCAGCGCCTGCTCTCCTGGGGGCGCCATGCAATATTTAAATTAGGGGTCACATTGTCAAGGAGTAGTTAGGATAACAAACGCACAGCCATGCGTTCGGGAAACAGACGCTTGTTAACTGCCGGCACAATTTGTTTTTTTTTAAAGTTTTCCTTCCTCCTACTTAATATCGCTAGGATATTAAGTAGGAGGGTGTACAGAAAAGCAGTATTTTCTGCTTTTCTCTACAACTTTTGAAAGTGCTCAGAAATTAACGCCAGCTCTAGGCAGGTGTTAATTTTTGAGCACAGAACTGTGCGTTCTAGACGTACATCCTTTTTTTGCATTTTGGGTGATTAACTAATAGCCTCATCAACATGCATTTGCATATGATGAGTGCTATTAGTTTCGCCACGCACTGGACACAGGTTGTGGAGGCGCTAATCCCCTTATTGTATAAGGGGATTAGGTAGCGCCTACACAACTTGCGTCCAACTGCGGGTTAAACAGTGCACTCAACTGAGCGCACTATGCTGCATCGGGTCCAAATTAAGGAAGCTCAAGCCTTGCAAGCTAATAAGTTAGGTAGCCAAACAGGGAAAGTTACACTGATTGCAGGAGACAAAGAAGGAGCCCTCCAGTGACATTTCCCAGCACCCAAGCTGATTGGTTCTTTCATAGTTATAGAAAGCACAGCCTTACGAAAAACAGCTCACAAGTATCAAATCAGCACAAGCAGGAGGTGGGAGACGAGGCAGAAGCTTGCGTCTTCATGCTGGGGAAGATGGAAAATAGAATTTTGCAGGAGTGCGCAGTGTAGCAAATGAAGAAGCCGAGGGGGATGGAGGAATAGGTTTGACTGTGGATAGCTTGGTTTTTTCCTCCAAGAACTCATTTATCATGTCTTCTTCTCCTCCTCGTCTGACTATACTACTCAGTATACGGTTCTATAGCACTGGTACACTCTTCACAAAGATACAGGATTTAACCTACCTAATTCTAAATTGTAGATCTGAGAATATGCAATATTTAGCTAGCTTCCAAATTAGGGCCCGTATGAATAAATTGTATACATACTTAGCAAATCCTCACTTAGCCTTCTAACGCTTCTTTCTGATTTATCTCATCCCAATGTATACTGACACCTATGTATTACAGTAGTCTTACTACTGCTATAACGTTTATATTAAATATATTTCAGGAGCTATAAGGAATGTGTTAAGGCAGCCACATGCAAAGCTTGCAGGTCGTTCTGCTGATGTAAGCAAGTTTAAAGCAAACAGATTATATCTGTCCTATTTTCATCACCTTCCCCTAAAGGCCACAGTACTCCTAATGCCCTTAAACTAGGATAGCTAGGATCTTTGTCTAAGCTCATCAAGATCACTCTAGAGCTAGCACAGTCAGCACATAAGGTATTTGAAATAACTACTTAAAAATCAAAACAAAAGAAAAACTTATTACATAAAACCAATGTCTTTCAAAAGCCTACCTTAGACAGGTATAGGGAGCTTGACTGTGAAGTATCGTTCTGTTTGGGAGTGTCACAGAGCTGTTTGTTTTTCCCACCCATCTACCATCTCAAATCTACATTTATAAACTATTGCCCAGTTAGATGGGAGGAAGAAAATGTATATAAAGCAAGTTTGCTTATTGTAAACAGTGTTTTCCATAGATAGCAGGCTGAATTAGCCATGTCCTCTGACAGAACCTAAGGGACTTGCCTCTCCAAACTGTAAAGCTTAGGGGGAGTTCTTGCATGAGTGTTTAATATTTATGGTAAGCAAACTTGCTTTTTCCATCAATAAGCAGGCTGTTAGCCATCACCAAGTGGGGAGTCTCAAGCTGAGGGTTGCAAGGGAGTGGTTTGTTTTTTTTCTTGGCAACCTTGACCCCATCATGGAGAGGAGACTGCTGTGACACTGAGCTTTGCAAAACTGCTTGACCAAACCCATTGGCAGCTGTCAAGCGACTGCCAGACAGTAGTGGGAAGAGAACCTGTGTAAGAACATAAGAAAATGCCATGCTGGGTCAGACCAAGAGTCCATCAAGCCCAGCATCCTGTTTCCAACAGTGGCCAATCCAGGCCATAAGAACCTGGCAAGTACCCAAAAACTAAGTCTATTCCATGTAACCATTGCTAATGGCAGTGGCTATTCTCTAAGTGAACTTAATAGCAGGTAATGGACTTCTCCTCCAAGAACTTATCCAATCCTTTTTTAAACACAGCTATACTAACTGCACTAACCACATCCTCTGGTAACAAATTCCAGAGTTTAATTGTGCGTTGAGTGAAAAAGAACTTTCTCTTTGAAATTAGCCTCTGGTGTGCCCCACTCGAGATCAATCAATTCTTGAATGGCTTCCATCATGGGGGAAAAAACAAGAGGTTTTACGCAAGGAAACCAAAATAGGATTTCTCTTTGGCTCAGATACTGAATCTGCTCCAGGAACTCAAGCATATTCATGGTTTGGGAAACCAGAGCTGGCAGTTCATCTCTATGAAAGAACCGTAATATAGGGGGGGGGGATTTGACCATCCTCAAGAGAAGCAGGATCAGCGTCATCACCTGTGCCTTCCGGATCTCTACTCAGAGGTCCCCGCTGCCTCTCTAGGATTACTCCGGCGCTTAACAGAAGGTCCTGGCAAGGTTCCTGCCTGTGCCTCTGCTCTAGGAGCATTGGACAGGGCCGAGGACTGCGCCTGAAGAAAGGACTGCAAAAAGTAGAAGTATCCAGAAAAGGAGGTACCTGAGGCGCACTCACTGAGCTACCTTCCCCCTGAGGAACCAGTTAGGGGAGTTCCAAAATCAGACACCCCACCTGGGTCGTCTTTACGCAGACCCACATCCGGCTGGGAAGAACCAAGCATAGCTAAATCAGAGGAAGACAACTCTCCATGAGCCTCCAAACAGCGGGCTCTCCTGGCTGAGACGCCCGAATATGACAAGCAGCGCAAAGAGAAAGGCGCTTGGGCTTCTTAGGTACAGGTGCCATTATGTCCAACAGTGCGCCGAGGAGCTGCCAGAGGCATGAGTCTAACTGTTGTATGTACTTTATTTTATGCATGCTCAACCTAGGCGCCCAAAAAGTTATGCGTCCAACACTTAGGCATGCGCGCACACACACACAGATGCCTACCTAGGCGCTCAATAAACAAGTGCACAGTACCACTTGTGCGCAGAGGTAAGCATGTGGTCCCTACAGTGCACACAACCTGGGTGCACAGCTAGATGCACACGCCAGACCAACAATCCTGTAGCCTTAGAAATCGCACAAAATGCTGTGCAGCCTATCACATGGCGTGCAACGAAAGGCCTTGTAGCGAGGCCTAGCCTAAGGAGGCTGCTCAACCCGCCAACTACCCATGTCCCTCGACCTCCCATGGAGCAGGACAAACATCGGACTGGCACGCCAAGCATGGAGACTGAGGGAGGAGGAAGCCCTGCACGACAAAAAAAACCTAACTCTTCGTATAATCTTTTTTTTTTTTTTGTAAACTACCAGAGCTCAGCCTTAACTGGCTGAGTACAGAGACAGTCTCCAGCTGTGGGGAGAGAGGGCATGTGCCATCACCGCCATGCTCAGCTTCCTCCACCCACTGCCTTTCAGCTGCTCAAGCAGCTAAGTCCACGCCGGCTGAAAAACCAGCTAACAGACTGACACTCATCTGAGGGACAACCTAGAATTTTCAACTGTGGGAGGGACCATTTGATATCACTGCAGGACAGCAGGGCAAATTTATTTCCTTAATTCTTTTATTTAAAATGAAGCAATCCCCAGTGGGGAGAAGCACATCCACTGTTGAAGATGGAGAATACTGGCAGGCTGATGTCACTGCAGGGCTATCTATACTGTGATGTCAGCTTGCTCTGTCTCCATCTGCTGGCAGGGGAGCATAAACCCACTGGTCCTGAGTCCATCTGACCGGATGCTAAGATACAAACATTAAAAACAATCTACAAGTGACAATGTATTAAGAACATCTCACCAACCCTCATGATTACAGAAAATGAACTAGGCCTAAGAAAATGCTTCCAAAAACAAGATCTTGGACTTCTTCCAAAACTGAACATTGTCAAAAGCTGAAGCTCAGCTGGAAAGGCATTCCACATATAAGGGGCCAATCACAGAGAAGGTGGTTTATGCTTTTTGGATTCATTTAAGACTATTCCCTTAGCAGTGCATAAAACATACCATGTATCTCTGGTTTGAAAAGAAAAACTAGCCTGTTTGAATTCACATCCACTCAAATACTGTAAAATGAATTAAAAGCCATGGGACAATTCAGATAGATATTAATCCACAAGAGCATTTGTCTAATATAATAAAGCAGCCAACCAAAATAGTTTTATGTTACTGCTTAAGAGAAAGCTCAATTATGGCAAACAATTTAAGCAAATGCACTGCTATTTATTTCTCCAGACATAACAGACTTATGGGCTTGGTAAACTGAGAATCACAGACCAGCTGATATTTGCTGGAGACCCAGTGTAAGAAATATACTTAATCCCCATAACCCAAACAGTATCTTTTCAGGAAGATACACTACAAGTTTTTACCACTTCACCAAGTACTAATTAAAATTAGAAAACAGCTAAAAATATAAATAAAGCCTGGTTCAGTTTCACTTAATGTTTCATGTGACCGGTGGTCTCCTTGTTGCTGATCTCCTTCCACTCTGGAGGAAGAGAAAAGTGCTTCCCCCATATCAGGTCTGTTTTCTCTCACTCACTGAAAGCACCCCCCGCCCCCAAACCTCCTTCACACCTCTGACTCCCCCCACTGTTCCTCTCTCACCCCTTCAGCCCTCAAGTGAACGCACACACACCCCTCCTCCTCTCTGCCTGCTTATCCTGACGACACCTGGCTCTGAGCAGCATCTGTACTCTTCCATGGTGTGGCTGAAAGTTATTGAGAGTTGCACAGGACTAGCACATGTGCTTCCTCTCAACTCTTATGGAAGAGCTGCAGGGACAGGGCCCAGTCACCAGCACGTCACAGCCCATTGCTGGACCGCGCGCGCTCTGAAGTCTGAAAACACTGGCAGGGGTTGGCCCGGTGGCAATTGCTGTGCACTTCCAATTGGGAGGTCCCTGGTTCAATTCCCAGATCAACCCTGGGGTCGATCGTGGCTAGGGGATGCGGCAGAGGCAGAGTTCACAGCCCTTGAAGGGTGCCCGGATGGTGAGGAGGGAGCTGATGTCATCCACCAGGACACCGCCTGCTGGTCAGGTTAGACAGAGCCCAGGAGGAAGCCTGGTACATGGCTTCCAGCCTCAGGACCACTGCTACACTAGAGCAGCCGAGGAATAGCAGTAGGATCCATTAATACAAGGGAAAAATCCCTGGGTGACTGCCCGAGATCCCAGCACTGGTTCCAACTGAGCAGTAAGGACAAAGGAGGAACTACAGAGTCAACCCCCTCTCCCCCCAGACATACAACTATGATGCAGCAGAAATACAGAAATCCAAGCACCGGCAGTGACACAACCTGCTTAGCCAGTTTAGCCGCTGGAGTTTGTTGGTTCAATCTGAAAATCGTTGTTGTAAAAGAAATGCCACATTCACTTTTTCACGAAAGGCCTTACAAGAGAGAAGCAGAGAGAAACGCAGTGCAAGAGGGTGGCTGCCTCTGGCACAAGGGATGATCTGGATCCGTCGGGCCCGGGCATGCCTCGGCTGACAGAAAGAAAACATGGCTGTTGCTACCCTGGCAAGCTCCCTGCCAGCCAGGATGTGCCTTGCAGCTAATGCATTGCCAGCTTTTGGATTAGCAAGGGGGGGGGGGGGGGGGAGATCAGTGCTGTGTCTTGGGGGAGGGGAGCAGCAGAGACCGAGGGGAAGAAAAGATCAACCCCCCCCCCCCTCCAGTGGCATGAACACTGGGAAAACACATTTCATCCTTTATTGATTTTTAATTTCCAGTTTCACTAGCCCCGACACTGCCATTTTAAAGAGGAAAAAAAAAAATCCCAAGAAAGGAAATAATTGTCCCGATTCACTCATTACAGATAATGGATTGGAAAGCAAACATTGGCAGAGAATATGCTGCCAGAGTCTGGTGTAAAAGACAATATAATCACGAGGAAGCAAATGATGTTAAGTGCTCATTTCTGTCTTCGCTTTCCATGATTTGTGATCTGCCTGCCATTCCTGTAGTTAGGACAGATCCCTCTGTTAAGCAGCAAGTATCCAGCGCACTTTTCCAAGCAATGTCCTCTCCCACCAATGGAAGCCAATTTATAGTCAAGAACCCCACTTCAGAAACATGGGCTAAGGCTTCAGGGGTAAGCGCTTCTGACAGTTTACTAACAAAAGTAACAGAGAAGCAAATTAAAAGCAAACAGCATCTGCACTGGGTGTGGGAAATCTCCTCAGCACACATTAAAGCTGATTGGAGCAGAAAGAGGACTAAAAAGGAACAAATAGGGAGGGGTTTCTTCTATCTTTAAAAAAAGGGTAAGTTTCCTATTTATAATTCCTTTTAAAGCAATTCATCTCTGCGTTTTATTAAAGGAAGATTAGTTGAAAAGGAAGCAAAATCAGATCACGGCGAGCACACACAACGTGCAACCTCGGGGTCGCTTTCATAAGTAATTATAGCAGCAGAGATTAATATCCTAACCCCTGGAACAGCACCTCTTCCGCACATCTGGCAACCATGAAAGCAAGCTCGGGTGTGCTTGAAGTGCTCAGCCCTGCGGAAAACTCTTTCTGATCCAGGGTCAATCATTTGCTCCGATCTTGACCACCAGCAATCCTGGTGTACTGAGAGAAAGGGTAACACTGTGCGGCCTGCTCCTAATTAATGGTCTTCTGCCCAGACTCAGGCGCCAGTTTCCAAGCTGCTCCTGGCCCTGCTATAACAACATGAATTAAAAACTACGCACTGAACTTCAGCACAGATTTAATTCCTTCTGCAATAAGCCATAATGCATTGAAAGTGTTTGGGGGTTGGGTTTTTTTTAAGCATGCCAACCAAAAATAATGTTCACACAAAACATGTTTTATGCACAGAAATATCAAGTCCATTAATCCTAGAAACTTTACGCCACATCTAACTAGAAGTTAAATGTGCATGGAAGCGTGCTCATTTGCACATACGGTTCCATGCACACTTGTACTCACAGTGTTTGTGCATTAAACTCTTCATTAAATCAGGAGTAAAGTTATGCGCACAAAAACGTGTGCACAGCCAACACATCTTATTACATCAGGGCCTCTGTCAGCTAAATAGAGATGCAGTGCTACGTAGAACACAAGCCCACACTTTAAATAATGCAGCGATCACTTCCTGTTCAGAGTATCTGCCGTGCCTTCAATGCATATTTATAATCACATGAGCAAGCTTGTGTGATTCATCTAATTGTATCCTTCGGTAACTTACCTACACATCCTGTTACAATGTTGCAGAAACTCTCAGTGCTGCATACAAACAAACAAAAAGGACAAACTGCACCCAGTTATAAACGAAAAGTGCAAAACCTTAACAGACTAGAGTGACTTTATAAACCAGAACATCAAAGCAGATCTCACCATTTGTATTTAACTATTGAGTTTTAAAATCGGTACTGAAGGTTAAGATGCAACAACATGCAGAGCTCATAAAATGAACTCCTCCTGTTATAACGTTTATTGAAAACCCGGGGAGCTTAATCATGAGCAGACTCCCACAGGGTCTCCAGGCCAGCCTCATGGTGAGGGCAAATCTACAGCACAAGTGCCCAGTGGCACCCATTGTTAACTCTGCTGGCACTCAAAGCCCATTTTCCACTGCAGTGCTTCATGGAACTTTATGAATAAACAAACAAACGGAAAACACCGCAATAATCACAACAACAAACAGAAAGGGGTGCAAAAAATTATAGGAATGAAAATTAAAGAGGAAAGGTATGAGAGAAAAAAATGTGCTGCACTGATGAAATTTTACTGCTTCTCGCCCACCATGGGCATTTCTTTCTGATACCTTTCCTCTAATTTTCATTCCTATAATTTCTTGCATCTCGTTTTGTCTTCTGTTATGGAACTTTATGACATCAGAGTTTAAAAAACAAATTCAAATATGCAAAATGGTTATTTTGTGCATTTTCAAACACATGCAAAAAAGACTTGTAATTCAAAAATGATGAACTTATTTTGAAAGCAGTGAAGTACTTTGCCTGCTCCATGAAAGCCTGTATCAAATAATTCAATTCATACTTTATTAAAAGAAAAAACATCAGTATGCAGCTTATTCTACAAAAGGAACTAGTTCTAGGCACTCAGTAACTTTATACTGCCAGGGCTGTACATACGGTATAATAAATTCATGCTGTCCAAGAGGCCAGCTGGCTAGACAAGACGCAGCAATCTGCATTTACTTACAAAGCTAGAGACTTGGCATCCCCAGGAAACACAGGATTGTAGGAGCTGCACAACAGCAATATAGGAAAGCCTTGATTAGGTTACCTAACTCAATGCTTTTAAAACTGCAAGGTGCATGAGATTCAAGCAATGAAATGCTCTCTCGACTCATTTCTACTTAGAAAAAAAACCCCAAGTGCTTCCAGGATACTGAACGGTGCTGCCTTACAGCCTTTCAATATTAAAGTACAGCACGCTCAGTCACTGCACCCGCCTTTTAGGCCAAACTAAAGCCTTAATGGATGCCTTTCAAACGAAACAAAAACAATCCATCTGAACCTACAGAAATGGATTTTCAAAACAATTTCCAAGAATTTTAGAAATGGCCAAAGAACAAATCATGTTCTCTTGCAACTTCCAACAGGCAAAGACAAAAAAAATGGAGGCACAAAGGAAGCCTCAGGTGCTACAGTAAGAGATAAAAAAAAAAAAGGGGAGATGAGAAAGCATCGAGGTCAAGTCAACAGATGGAAGGGAGCAACTCTGCTACTTTGTAATTTTCCTCTGAATCCTGCTGTTGGTACCAAGAACCTGCAGAGATCCTCGTGCTTGCGTTTTGTGCAGGTAATTTTTTCATGGAAGCATCACGCTACCCATGCTAACTTTCTCCCCCACAATGTGGCTAAAGGTTGTGGACCACCACCACATACCTTTAATGGCACTGAGGGCACGCAATTTTCCAGGAGCATCTTATTGGTGGGGGTGTGGTGCTTTATGTCCGGGATGGCATCGAGTCCAACAGGATAAACATCCTGCATGAGACTACGGGGTACATTTTAAGAAACAGCTCGCGTGCATACTTTTGTTCGCGTACCAGGCGTGAACAAACGTATGCTGGATTTTATAAGATACGCACGTATCTTATAAAATCCGGGGTCGGCGCGCGCAAGGGGAGAGTTGGCCACCCTGGACTTTGCTAAGCCCGGCTCCTCCCATTCAGAGGATGGGTCAGCCACAGCTTTAACTGGAAGTACTCCGGATCTCCATGGGAGAGGGAAATTCAGTGGCACCTCCCCCAGTACCTCCTGGGTTAGGCATGGACCTGGCTGCCTTCTCCAGCGAAATCCATCAGGCATGTTCAGGTTTACTCAATTGGATCCTGTCAATTAGCATGTACAAGTAGGAAATAGGCTGGGAGAGGGGGGGCCCTGGACAATTACGTGATCTGCATGTAGAGAAATCTACAGAATTCCTATAAAAATCAAATCAGTCGTACCAATTAATTTCAGCTTGTCATTTCCATACAGAACAAGCTAAAAAACTGCATGCTGGCCCCATAGCAGACACCCCATGCTCGCTTCATACACACGTACAGACAGAAGTGGCAAAGCTAATAGGTACGTTTGCTGTCTTATGAAACATATTAAAAAATATCTATATCTCCACCTTCATTAGGATGTCAACCTACTACGAAACCATCAATACTTAATTCAAGACTCATTAGCAATATGACAAACCCACACTACAATTTCGTTAGAGAGAAACGACCACATGCATATAAGTGGAGAACAAGGTTTGAAGTGTACCTTAGGGCAGTGCTGCTCAGCCAGCGGGTTACTGCAGCTCAGGCCACAAACTGCCACCCTTGCTCCGAACCTGGGGGCGGGGGTCCCCACCCACACCAGGAATTCAAACTCCCGGAGTGAAAACCAACAGAGGCAGAAGCAGCTAAGAACTGCCGCTCTCCTGTGAACCAAAAAGGAGCGATCGGACAAAACTGGTTCAGTGTGCTGTGAAATGTTTAGATGTTTCTCTATAGCTGGAGCAAGCAGCAGACGACCTTCTGAATATTAGGCTAGGCTATAGGATACCAGCTCCTGGATGAAGGCTATCAGTCCACACAAGGTATTAACTTGTCTTTATGGAGTGAGAAACTGCTCCATGAGAATAAAAGCTTACAAAACTACCAGCACCACGTTCAAGAGCAGTATTTTATTACAATTCCAGACACAGGATCCGTGGAGTATCTGAGATTACAAAGATCAAGGGAAAGTCTTTTTTTCTTCCTCCTTACATGCAAAAGAGAACTCAGGCCTTTTAATCCATGAATGGCAGTGGTCAAGGTCTGCCTGCAGTACCAGTGACTGAACATAACACACTCTTGCTCCAGAATGAGTAGTTATGATGGCTTCAAAGTTAAAAATGATTCAATAAGCCGAATAAAACTTTATGAAGGAAGCCGAAAAAATTTAGAAGAATGCCAATATGGAAATCTTACCTAAAAAGAGTTCACCTGTCTTAAATGAAAGCCTTTAAAAAAAAACAAGAAAAAAAAACAAAAAAAAACTTTCCTTCTGTTTTACTTCAGTTTTGATTTTGTTTTTAAATTTAAATGGCAGTCTAACTGTTGACGTAAAGTAGCAGGAGTCCACCTAACTGTACCTCGCCCTCTTACAATTTTCATGAGCTTCTGTGGCATTGGGTCCATGAGCAGAGAGTCTGTTCTATCACTACCATCAGCTGAAGCTAAAGCTGGGAGCCTTTTTCATGAGCTTCTGTGGCATTGAGTCCATGAGCAGGGTCACTATGGCTATCGCTACCATCAGCTGAAGCTAAGGCTGGGAGCCTTTTTCATGAGCTTCTGTGGCATTGGGTCCATGAGCAGGGTCACTATGGCTATCGCTACCATCAGCTGACGCTAAGGCTGGGAGCCTTTTTCATGAGCTTCTGTGGCATTGGGTCCATGAGCAGAGAGTCTGTTCTATCGCTACCATCAGCTGAAGCTAAGGCCGGGAGCCTTTTTCATGAGCTTCTGTAGCATTGAGTCCATGAGCAGGGTCACTATGGCTATCGCTACCATCAGCTGACGCTAAGGTTGGGAGCCTTTTTCATGAGCTTCCGTGGCATTGAGTCCATGAGCAGGGTCACTATGGCTATCACTACCATCAGCTGACGCTAAGGCTGGGAGCCTTTTTCATGAGCTTCTGTGGCATTGGGTCCATGAGCAGAGTCACTATGGCTATCGCTACCATCAGCTGACGCTAAGGCTGGGATCCTTTTTCATGAGCTTCTGTGGCATTGAGTCCATGAGCAGGGTCACTATGGCTATTGCTACCATCAGCTGAAGCTAAGGCTGGGAGTCTTTTTCATGAGCTTCTGTGGCATTGGGTCCATGAGCAGAGTCACTATGGCTATCGCTACCATCAGCTGAAGCTAAGGCTGGGAGTCTTTTTAATCTGGTAACATGTGGCCAGTGTGAATTTGTTTTTCTTACTCTCATGCTTCAGTAGCAATGGTGGCCTTGCTGAGATGCTATTGAGCTGTTATACCAGATTGCCACCTATAGGCACTCTGCAAGACTTGGTGAGAGAAATGTACTCTCTTCAGATTCTTCTCTCACCCCTCAGACTGCCAGTGATGCTACCCGATCAATGTTAATTTCAAAATGGCAGCCTACACAGACCACAAGAAGAAAAATGCAGCATCAATGGCTTAAAACATGATCTTAATCTGCTGAGCCGGCAAACCCTTTCAGCTCCTTTGCTAGCAAAGCGTAGAGATATTGAATGAATCATCCTTGTCACACCTGGTGTGTCATTTAAACTTTCCAGCAAGGTTTTACTTTAAAATGACCCGACTATGTCTTAATGTCTCTCCCAGTTCCTGTACCTATTAACAGATGGATGCATTTTCAATACTCAGTTAACTCACATCTTTATAGCTGCCTTATGTATGCCATATGTACCTATTTTTAAGCATCACTTATACCAAATGTATTTTACTTGCAATCCATCCCATGTCCTACCTATATATGTTTTCTTGTGTGCCAAGTTCTTCTTGAGTTTTATGTAACCCGCCTCATACCTACCTTTAGGAAAAGATGGACTATCAAATGTTTAAAACAGAACTGATAATCTCAGGGATACGACATGGTATACTCAGTGGAGGAGCTGCCGGGTAGTCAGTACAGCAAGCTCAGAACCAGAGAAGCCAGGGTTCAAATCCTGATGACACCTTCTTGTGACCTTGAGCAAGTCATTTCACACTCCACTGTCTCAGGTGCAAACTTAAGATTGTGAGTCAATTTGCTTTGAAGTGGTTAACCATTCACGAAAGGCAGAATAAAAAAAACATTATTTTAAAAATAAAATCACAAATTAAACTGAACAGCAAATAAGGGGATACATTTCCCAGCATGGTAGCAATTCAAGAAGCGGAAAGTTTGAAGCCTACATCTATAGCAGGAGCCTAAGCTCCAAGCAATATGTCGTCAGCATTCTGGGGAATCCTTTGGGACAACTTTATTAACTGACAAAACTATTTTTAAGACAGCCCTGACTCAGAGAGAACAATGCTATGTGACAACCTGGCTGATTCAGGAAATTCTCAGTGTGTTGTATTTAAATAAAATGAACCAGAGCTAGATAAATCATACAGAGAAAATATAAAATAGCTAGAAATTTATTTTTGTGTGCTTTCAATTCAACTGGAACCCATCCTAACCGGAGCTACGGCACTATTAGTTGTCATTCCCTGCAACAGGACTGAGAGAGTCCCAGGAGCCAGGCTACCTGGGCACCTAAAACATGGCACTCGGTTCCTAAAATTTAGGGGGAAAAGAGCAAAATAAGAACACAAGCAAAACATCACCAAAAAAAAAAGAGAAAACAAAAAGCTAGGAAAAAAGGGGAAAAAATTCCCACGCATGTGACTGACACTCAAGCTTTCTAAATCTGTTTTCAGCCCTGCCCAGTTACCTTGTTTTATTCCTCATTTTCAATCAATTTCCTCCTCCGTCAAATATCCCAAGTCATGCTTCTCCACACACATTAGATCAGGTTCTCACCACTCGAGTCAGTGGGTGAGTATGAACACTAACCTCCTCAAATATCCCAAGTCATGCATCTACACACACACACACACATTAGAGCAAGTTCTCACCACTCGAGTCAGTGGGTGAGTATGAACACTAACCTCCTCAAATATCCCAAGTCATGCATCTACACACACACACATTAGATCAGGTTCTCACCACTCGAGTCAGTGGGTGAGTATGAACACTAACCTCCTCAAATATCCCAAGTCATGCATCTCCACACACATTAGAGCAGGTTCTCACCACTCGAGTCAGTGGGTGAGTATGAACACTAACCTCCTCAAATATCCCAAGTCATGCATCTACACACACACACACACATTAGAGCAAGTTCTCACCACTCGAGTCAGTGGGTGAGTATGAACACTAACCTCCTCAAATATCCCAAGTCATGCATCTCCACACACACACATTAGATCAGGTTCTCACCACTCGAGTCAGTGGGTGAGTATGAACACTAACCTCCTCAAATATCCCAAGTCATGCATCTCCACACACATTAGAGCAGGTTCTCACCACTCGAGTCAGTGGGTGAGTATGAACACTAACCTCCTCAAATATCCCAAGTCATGCATCTCCACACACATTAGAGCAAGTTCTCACCACTCGAGTCAGTGGGCGAGTATGAACACTAACCTCCCCAAATATCCCAAGTCATGCATCTCCACACACATTAGAGCAGGTTCTCACCACTCGAGTCAGTGGGTGAGTATGAACACTAACCTCCTCAAATATCCCAAGTCATGCATCTCCACACACATTAGAGCAAGTTCTCACCACCCGAGTCAGTGGGCGAGTATGAACACTAACCTCCCCAAATATCCCAAGTCATGCATCTCCACACACATTAGAGCAGGTTCTCACCACTCGAGTCAGTGGGTGAGTATGAACACTAACCTCCTCAAATATCCCAAGTCATGCATCTCCACACACATTAGAGCAAGTTCTCACCACTCGAGTCAGTGGGCGAGTATGAACACTAACCTCCCCAAATATCCCAAGTCATGCATCTCCACACACATTAGAGCAGGTTCTCACCACTCGAGTCAGTGGGTGAGTATGAACACTAACCTCCTCAAATATCCCAAGTCATGCATCTCCACACACATTAGAGCAAGTTCTCACCACTCGAGTCAGTGGGTGAGTATGAACACTAACCTCCTCAAATATCCCAAGTCATGCATCTACACACACACACATTAGAGCAGGTTCTCACCACTCGAGTCAGTGGGTGAGTATGAACACTAACCTCCTCAAATATCCCAAGTCATGCATCTACACACACTCACACACACATTAGAGCAGGTTCTCACCACTCGAGTCAGTGGGTGAGTATGAACACTAACCTCCTCAAATATCCCAAGTCATGCATCTACACACACACACACACATTAGAGCAGGTTCTCACCACTCGAGTCAGTGGGTGAGTATGAACACTAACCTCCTCAAATATCCCAAGTCAAGCATCTACACACACACACATTAGATCAGGTTCTCACCACTCGAGTCAGTGGGTGAGTATGAACACTAACCTCCTCAAATATCCCAAGACATGCATCTCCACACACATTAGAGCAGGTTCTCACCACTCGAGTCAGTGGGTGAGTATGAACACTAACCTCCTCAAATATCCCAAGACATGCATCTACACACACATTAGATCAGGTTCTCACCACTCGAGTCAGTGGGTGAGTATGAACACTAACCTCCTCAAATATCCCAAGACATGCATCTACACACACATTAGATCAGGTTCTCACCACTCGAGTCAGTGGGCGAGTATGAACACTAACCTCCTCAAATATCCCAAGTCATGCATCTACACACACATTAGAGCAGGTTCTCACCACTCGAGTCAGTGGGTGAGTATGAACTCTTAACCTCTGCAAATATCCCAGGCCCTACTGTCCAAAGCAAACCTGAGTCCCAAACATGGGGATGCATTACAGGACTACTGGGACCAGGAAAAATGAATTCAAGAGCTCCGTAAAGTTTCCCCTTCCCAGTAATAAGACCACACAATCAGCTAACGATGGAACCAATAGAAAAAAATAATAGGATTTCTTCATTACAGACTCCTGCATTATTTTTGTGCTTACACAAAAATCCGTATACACCAGAAGTAGAAAGCGGAGACCAAGGTCAACAAATTGATTTAAAACAAAAATAATCAGTCTAGGAATTATAAGATCAGAGTTTGACCCTAACTTGTCAATGATAAATACTACTTCCTGGATGATGCGATGTTAAGAAGCAGCATCGAACCTGGTAAACAGAGAATAAAGGATACAAATAGATGATTAATGCAAGCTATACAAGTATAGCAGACATGGGAGATTCCTGTTAACAGAGAAAGCTGCAAGCACAAAATTTGGAAAACAAGCAGTTGAAAGTATAAAGGAAAGATGCATAACTTGGAATCTGATCAAACCATAAAACGACACTAGTCTAATGACAAACAAAAAGTTAACTCTGATGATGCCCCACTGTAGGCTTAGCTGACATACTTTGACGAGTGGCATCATCAGACCCCCGCTTACGGTGTTATGGTGCAGGCTATAAATGTATCACAAATAAAACAAAGCCGAGCGTGCCTGCTTGAAACAGCACAAATCAAATAAACTGATGTCTTACTATTTTTCCCTTAATTTTGGCTTTTTTGTAAGTGTGTGTGTGTGAACTGGCAAGGTAATGTGACAGATGAAACAAAATGTGTGCCACTAACCAGTCAACTTCCACTTGTAAAGAGGGCTAGGAGGGGCTGACTTTACATATTCTGTAAGATTTGTTTTAATTAATTGTATTAATTCTTATTGTTTGTCTCTGTAAACCATTTTGAATTTTTTTAAATTAAAATTGGTATATCAAAAATAAATATTACCATTACATCAGCCTCTGAGGTATTTCTGAAGCAGAACAGCTTGCATCTAATGCTACATATTTTGATTTAGCTCACATTTTATTATTTATTTAAAACCTTTTCTATGCACCATCACAACGGTTTACAGAGAGGCACATATAGTTAATGTTCAGCTTGGGTCATACTATCTTACAGAGTGCCAACATAGTTTGGGTTACCTGTTTCAATAATACAGTCTATATGAAAGGTGACATGGGTCTTGCCCATATATATGATTAATAGGGTAACCGGATAAGTATAGTGCAAGGCAAGTTGCATTTAGGTACTGCAGGCATTTCCCTGGCCCCAGAAGGCTCACAATCGGGTGAAAGGAGTTGCCCAAGGTCATAGGCATGCCGGGGCATTTGAACCCTGGCTTCCCTAAGCTACTTCTCCACCCTTTTGGGCATAGCTGTGTACACAAAGACCCAAATTTTAAAAGCCCTACGCGCATAAAATTCAGAGGTTACGCGCAGACGTGCCGGGCAGGCCAGGATAGCGCCATTAGATGCTGTCCCAGGGAAGCGCCGCGGCAGCCAGCCCACAGAATTTAATTCAGCTATTTAGATGAAGTTATGAAATAAAGAAAAAAAAGGTAGAGGAAGGGTTTTAGGGGGTCGCACGCAGGTTATAAAATGGGCATGCATACATTTTAAAATCAACCCCAAACTGTATAAATCTTTCACATATGCTTATCAGGCTTCTAATTTATATAAGGTTCCTTCAAATTATGAACATCAAAATGTTAAAAAGATAAATGCCATCTAAAATAGATTTGAAAAACGTGAGGAAAATTCCTATGAAACCAATTAATAAAGCAAATAGTAGGTCGGTGGTACCGGCAAAAGTCAAAATACCATTCCAAAACCTGAATTCAACTATGAAGTCTGGCCACCGGACTCCCCAGCCAGGAAGAGACCAAATCTCCAAGATAACACTGCAGTGCTAGCCTCTGAAAGCACAGACGCAGTGAGATGATGCTGCTGGGAACAAGGAATTTCGTTTCTGCATTTTGAATCTAGGACACGACCTCCTTAGCTGCCTGTTACACGGACCTGCATCGCTCCTGGAGTCAGTCTTGGATTCTAATAATCCTCTGCTCTGGGTCACCGTTGCTGAGATCAAACTGATCTGCGTTATCCAGAAGTAAATGCCTGAACCATAGCTGAGCTGCCAGTCTCTCTCATTCATAATCTTGAGCATGCAACATGTTGGAGGTCCAACATGAACATATTTAAACATAAACATGTATAATATATAGTTTTACAGTGTTCCACCAGATCGTGAATATTAACATAGTGTGAGTGCCATAAATCATTTCAGAACCTCAGCTGAACGCTGCACACATCTTACCCTCAAGTGGAAATTCAAAGAGTCAAAAGTGCAACTGAGGTCATTTAAAACAGCCAACAGATCATCACAAACTATACGCAATGCCTACTTGTAGGCAGACTAAGTCGTACTAAGGCTTCCAGATCTGACTGATTTGCGCATACTTCCCATACACCAGAGAAAGATAAGTTGAAGGCCAAACCAAAATTATCTCATAGATGAGTTAAAAACCACACTTCCCCTTAGTCATCATTTTGTCAATATATTTCACAAAATGTTATGAGGCAAGTATAATCCTGTAGCTGAACCACAGACATTTGGAAGACAATACACGAGGAGAATAAATAAGGAAAGAATGTGGGTGGGACTTCAATTACATCAATGGAGCAGAGGATATTCTGAATGACTTTAACTTGCTTGGCCCATCAGGAATTCCTGAATTGTGGGTTTCTATTTCCCCAGAAGAATAGTCTAATATATTTTCCAACATATACCAGTAGGTTGAGAGCCCAGCGAGTATTTCTAGGTGACTAAATATTTCCTTAAAAAAAAAAAACACAGAAAAGTAAACATTGTATTAAATTAATTCATTATTACCTATGGATGCCATCAGCATCCATGGCCCTGCAGGAAACAAAATCACATGAACTGAAGAACTTAAAATGGTGCAGTATCATGACGAGTTCTAACTCTAGGGTCCCACCTGCTCCTGCTGCCTCCTGTGGCCTGTTTTAAAGGGTGTGCAGTAATCAACAGGCGGCAGGGGACGCAAGAGTGCGGGGCAGAGTACACTTAACGGCAGCTACGGTCGCCTATCGCTAGCGCCAGAGGACAGGATAACTTCAAAGAGGAGAGAGAACAGAGAAAACGGCAAGAGAAGAGCAAAAGATGAAACACATGTGCCAATCAACATTAGGAAATGGACAGAAGTGGCAGCAAACAGGCAAAACCCTTGCAACCATTTTCCAACACTGAAGAAGTCAGACTAACTTCTGTTCAACCAACCTCTCCAAGCCAACTATTGCTCTGTTATTTCTTACTAAAAACCCAATTCATGCTTTAACAAATTTTGGAGGAACAAATCTATCAACGTATTACTCTATTTTACTAGGGGCTGCATCACTGCTTGCTTCATTTGCCAACCCTGCCAATGGACTCTCCATACTACACTTCGTTTGCACTTAGGTGGAAAAAGCAAGGAACGGCTGGGTGGGGAAAGAGACTTTAATGAAAGGAAGGATGGGGCAAAAACTAGAGAACTCTGTTTCGCCCCTCCCTTTTTTTTTTTCTCCTTGACTGTTAAAGGAACACCCAAAAGAAGAGAAAGTGGTAATTACATCAATAAGTGTGTTTTATGACTTCAGGACCTGGATATGTATGTTATTGGTATTCTGTATTTGCTCTGTTGGGGCTGTTCAGCTTGGAGAAGAGACGGCTGAGGGGGGATATGATAGAGGTCTTTAAAATCATGAGAGGTCTAGAACGGGTAGATGTGAATCAGTTATTTACACTTTCAGATAATAGAAGGACTAGGGGGCACTCCACGAAGTTAGCATGGGGCACATTTAAAACAAATTGGAGAAAGGTCTTCTTCACTCAACGCACAATAAAACTCTGGAATTTGTTGCCAGAGGATGTGGTTAGTGCAGTTAGTGTAGCTGGGTTTAAAAGAGGTTTGGATAAGTTCTTGGAGGAGGAGTCCATTACCTGCTATTAATCAAGTTGACTTAGGGAATAGCCCCTCTTACTACTGGCATCAGTAGCATGGGATATATTTATTGGGCTTGCTGGACCCTTGTCTGACTCAGTATGGCATGTTCTTATGTGGAACAGGGTAAATGCCTGTGTGTGTGTGTGTGTAGGGCCCCTCAGTGGAGAGGAGTGTGGTCATAAGGCTTACACAGGGTGTATAAGAAGGGGGAGGAGGAGAATGGGGTGTATGTACATAGTGCTGTAAGTGGTATGTGTGCACTCTCCTTTCTCCCCCCGCCCCCTCCCCGGTGTGGGAATGGCGCATGTCTCGTTGGGATGGCATGCACATGTCGTTGCTGTGAATAGCAGATATGTACATTGTATTGGAAGCAGGGGGAGGTGTGTGGTGAGGTACAAGCTAACTCCATTTCCTGCCCACTGCCGCTCCCTCGTCTCCATGCACGTGTATACTCTCCCCCACTTCCCCCTTCCTCTCTGTGTATGTGTGCCATAGAGAGTGGGGGGAGGGGGTGTATGTGCTGTGGGGAGGTGTGTTGGAGGATATACTCTTTCCCCCTTGCAATCTCCAGACTCCCTTTCACCCCCTGTGTGTGTTTATTATGGGGCTGATGCGAGTTAGGAGTTAAGCACATCAAGGGTGAGTGAGCTGGGTACATAGAGGGGGCTGTGTGTGCGCACTCTCCCCTCATATTCTTCATAGAAACGACGGCAGAAGACGACCAAACGGCCCATCCAGTCTGCCCAGCAAGCTCGCATACTTATTTGCTCCTCTGACCACTGAGGTCAAGGCCCTTATTGGTAACTTTTTGGTTCTAATTTCCTTCCACCCCCGCCACTGAGCTGCATCAAAGTGAGGGATCAAGCCTAGTTGCTTACTTCACTTTGCCTTCTCCCTCCTGCATGTGGTGGGCAGGGGAAGGGTTCTCTCCATGCGTTATGGGGTTGGGGTATGTGTGCACTGAAGAGTGACTGGAGGTCAGGAGGGTGCAGGAGAAACTAGGGTTGGGGTATGTGGGCCAGAGTGCAGTTTGTGTACATGGGGGTTGTTGTCAGGGAGGGTTGTGTGGTGGAGTGGCGAGGGGTGTGGATGAATTGGTGAGTATCTGGGGATGGCGTGGCGGGAGAGTGTTGTCAGGGAACGACTGGGTGTGTAGCAGTGCTGGGAGTAGTGAGCTGTAGGGAGAGTGGCCGGGGTGTGTGCGAGGATGGCTGGAGCGCGGGGTTAAGAGTGTCAAGGAGTGACAGAGCGTGGTGTGTGGATATACCACAGTGAGTGGTGTCAGAGGGTGTGTGTGAGGTGGGGCTGCGGACACAGCGCGACAGGGTAGTGTCAGGAAGTGACGCGTGCAAGTGGGAGATTGAACAGGAGTGACCGTGGGTGGGAGGGAGTGAATGGGAATGTAGTGAGGCTGAAGGTGAGATGGGGGAGGAGTCAGGGAATGATGTGAGTGGGGGAGGGGTGCACTTCTCCTTTGCACTATCCCCTCCTCCTGTGTGTGTGCGCACATATGGGTGTGGAGGCAGCGGTCTGAGTGGGCACTGCATGTCAGGGAGAGAACAAACCCTGTGACATGAGATGTTAGATGAGGAAGAACACTCCCCTCCCCCAAGTGTGTGTACGCGTGTGGGGGAGGGGGAGGGAGGTGGTCTTTGATGAGTGCTGGATGTCAGGAAGGGAATGAGATGAAGTGAGTTGGGTGGGCAAGAAAATTCCCCTCCCCCGAGCCCTTCACTCATGGGTGTGTGTGTGTGTGTGTGTAAGGTTGGGGGGTATGCGATGCGAGGGTGTGTGTGCACGCACAAGTGTATGCACAGGGGGCATGGGGCCGCGCATGCATGGGAGCACATGCATGCAGGGGTGGGAGCGTGTCTGGGTCTGTGTATGCACACATAGGGGGGGAGAGGGGGAGAGAGCATGTGTTTATGCAGGGCCCCCTCACTGCCTGCAGCCCCTCCCTCTGATCCAGGTGATGTAACTGCACATGCATGCAGGGGTGGGAGCGTGTCTGGGTCGGGGTATGCACGCGTAGGGGGGAGAGAGCATGTGTTTATGCAGGGCCCCCTCACTGCCTGCAGCCCCTCCCTCTGATCCAGGTGATGTAACTGCACATGCATGCAGGGGTGGGAGCGTGTCTGGGTCGGGGTATGCACGCGTAGGGGGGAGAGAGCATGTGTTTATGCAGGGCCCCCTCACTGCCTGCAGCCCCTCCCTCTCATCCAGGCCATTTAATTGCATTACACATGCTCAGGTGCGATGCAATGATTACCCAGCACCCCAGTAATCTTAAAATATGGAGAGATTTTTTTTTGACTCAGCAGTTTCCTCCTACTTCTTCAAACTCAATGGGAACCAGGGGTGGGATCTGAAGCCATAACCCTACATTCACAATTACAGAGGTATGTTATCCCCAGGACCTTCCTAAACATTGCATCATAGGCTCTAAACCTTGCCATGAGGTGTCACCTTCAATGAAGACTGACTCACTCTCCCTCCCAACGCTGCCTTCACACCATCCCCCCATCCATCTGGCCAGCCAAGGCAGAAGGCCCAGCTCGGGGACAGATCCAATGGCAGGGCAGGATACGGAAACAGTCTAACTATTGTTTGAATAATAGATGCAGCCACCATCAACTTCTGTGGCCACACTTCAGGCCATGGGAATTTATTTATTTATTTATTTTTGTAGCGACAAATGCTTTCCTGTAATGAACGGAACGAAAACAGAAAAGCAGACAAAATCTATGCACAAGCATAGCAGAGACAGGCTCTCTCTAACCATGGCCCTGAAGTGAACCCTGCAGAGATCTGATCATAAGCAGACCACCTGTTGGGAATTTCTTCTTTAGAGACCCCAGGCATCAATTTATTTGTTTGTTTCTTTGTGAGAATATTTAGATAAACCACCTTGCTTTTGCACTGTGCAACATTTGTTTCATGCACTCGCCAAGACAAAAACGCTAGGACAATGGCTCACCATCACATCTGGTGTGCATTTCCAGAAGGGAAAGGAGACAAAATGCTGAAAAATAAAACCAAAAGCGGTCAGTTCAATTGTATGCAGGAGATCCACACCAGTTGTATGTTTAAAAACCAAATTCTGTACATACATGCTAGAGATTAGGAATCAAATTTTGGAATCTTTGCTGAACACATGGATGTTGCAGAATATAAGTTTGAAAAATAAAATAAAACTGCACCAGTCAAATAGGATGCCAAATGCATCAACTAAACCTGTTGCCACCTCAAGAACGGAGAAAGATTACATTAAGTTTACATCACCGATGACGGACAAGAAGGAAGCAACTGGGTTATCAGCTTGTGCATAACTTAGCTCCATATCAGGGAACTGTCCTTTTTCATCACAGAACTCATAAAAAAGCACCAACTCAACCAAAGCACACACATTCACATTTTTTAATTAAAGATAAAGGGTCTCACTGTGATAAAAGTGGTGTGGACCGCACCCCATCATGAGCTCGGCCACCGTGATCACCAGCAGCTCCACTCGTCCTAGGTCTGCCTTGCTCTCTTTCTCCTGAAGAGCTTCCTCTGGGAGGCTTCCATCGCTCTTTCCGATAATCAAGTTTCTCATGTAAGCAAGAAATATTTACTTCTTCATTTCTAATCCTATCTGGACTATTATACCCTTTAGCAATGTTAAAAGTTCATTTCTGTTGCCTGAATTCTAACCTCTTTATCATGCTTAATGTTTTGAATGCACAGTAAAATGTCCATGCTGCCATAACTTTGTAAAATGTAAGTTGTGTCTTGAAATATTCTACGCAGGTATAATAGATTGATTGGAATTGATATGTGTCTTATATCACTGTCATAACCAGGCTAATTAAAATGTCTCATACAACAATCTTTAAATGCCACCGCGCTTTAAGGATATTGCGATACGGTTCTTACAGAACTGATGTAAATTGATTTCTGATGCTAATTTCCATTATGTAATATCACTGTATTCAGTAAAAGAAAAACAAAAACCACTATTTATAAGTGTACTGAGATTCAATTAAAATTCCAGAGTCCACCAAAGCCTAATCAACATCTTGCACTCTTCTTCCCCTGAAAATAACCGCACAAGTAATTGGGTTAACTGTTTTAATCTTCACTGTAATCCTGCTTGGGGTCATTTGGGGTAAAACAGAGTATTTATAAATACATTTCCTCCAATCTCTAAGTCATCAATATAGACATTAAACAGAGTTGGCAATAAGCAATATTCCTGCCTTACGGCAAATGAGGCATTATACCACGCAGCCAATGTGTAATCCACATCCCTTCCTCTTTGCAGCACCTGCATTTATAATATTCAATTGCAACAAAATCCAAGGGGTACTTGAAATGACAAATATGCAACTGGGTAAAAACAGGTCTTTTAAAAAAGCTAGCACAGTGCAGCTCATAGTGCTGAGGAGCTGCTCATTTAGGCTGATGCAATACCCTCAAAGCAGGCGCTAATTCTTCAGAAGCCCCAAAAGTTTACAGAAAATACCGATGCTGGGCTTCTGCAGGGCAGATATTAGAGTCACTTCTGGTGGCTTTTTCTCCAATTTATTTTTGTCGCTGTTTTTTTTTTTATAACATTAAAATTTCAGTAAGGAAATAAGCACCATAGATGTCAAGCATCCCACAGCAGAATCCTTCACGTCAAAACAAATTTAAAGGACCTGACGGAGCAAGCATGCCCGATCAGACGTAGACTGGCCCGAGCTCTCAACCGCCAGCTGAAAGACAAGGCGCACGGATGTCTGGCATTCATCCTCACAACCTGTTTGTTCGGGTGAACATTGTTCCGGCTTTGCTTAATGTGGCTTACGGCTGCTTCCAGAGGGTGGCAGGGGACGCAGCCAACAGCCTTGGTCTCTAGATTCTGCAATACTTTCTGGAGGCAATGCTTGCCCGCCTTCCAGAGGAGGAAGTAAACATTTTCTAGGAAAGAACTATCTTAGTAGGAAATAGGCTGACTGTACTCACGCACTTGGTTTCTACAAGAAGTTAGGAATTCACCTGACAGAACAGTAAATATCAGGCGCTGAACGTGCAGGTGTATTGTGAGCATCACTTACTGGTGATGAAGGCCGTGCTCCAGTTCCCCTGTTCCTGCTATGATGCCCATTTATTAAGGCCAGAACGTCTTGTAAGAGGACATGTGGTTGCGATGCAGTTGACAGCTCTACCAACGAACTTCATGGATAGTAGAGAAGTCATATGTTACTTTCTTTTTGTGCTTACAGGTGATGATTGTTAGTCCTCCATCCAAACTCTGCCACTGAAGAATGTTACAACTGTGCCCGCTGCACCATAACGTTATCGTGTGTATATCTGGGCTACTGAAAAGATGAGCCGTCACTAGAATACACTGGAGGCTTCCCATGCTCCTACCAACGTGTCTCAGGTACAGCTTTTGTTAGGTAACTTTTATATGCTTTACTTGGAAAGTTTTCTAGACACTGTATGCCACTTTGGGCACATTCTAGAGGAGCGATTTATAAATAGAAAGATTTATTTATATTCCACTTTTTGGCACTTCAACGTGGATTACATTCAGGTACCGCAGCCATTCCTCTATCCCTAGGGGCTCACAATCTAACTGGGAGATGCATCAAACCGCAGCAGTGTTCTAATGTGCACTGAACAGTGTACATTGCTTAATGTACACATTATGAGGCATCTCCTCGCCCCTTACAATGACCTTCTTTGCATTCAATATGCATGCATGAGTAATGCAAATACATGCAAGGTGGTCTTGGAATTTTCTCTCTGTGGCAGACACCCCTCAGCATTTAAATCACCATCTAGCCTCCCTTGCTATGGTTCACCCCTTTTTAAATTTTTAAATTATCAGGCACAATACTCTTTGTGAAAGACCAATTTCCTGGTCCGTTTTGTTATGTTTTTAAATGTTCACGTTATTATGTATTTTTTTATTCCGTAAAGTTTTGAGCAACATGTTTTTGTAAAAGCGGTAAACAAACATTTTTAAATAGGTAAATAAATAATAGGAAATTTAATGCAATTATTTTATCACGGCCAACAGAGAAGGTGATAATCATAGAAACGACGGCAGAAGACGACCAAATGGCCCATCCAGTCTGCCCAGCAAGCTTCACACATTTTTCTCTCATACTTATCTGTTTCTCTTAGCTCTTTGTTCTATTTCCCTTCCACCCCCACCATTAATGCAGAGAGCAGTGATGGAGCTGCATCCAAGTGAAATATCAAGCTTGATTCGTTAGGGGTAGTAGCCGCCGCAATAAGCAAGCTACACCCATGCTTATTTGTTTTTACCCAGACTATGTTATTCAGCCCTTATTGGTTGTTTATCTTCTCCCCTGCCGTTGAAGCAGAGAGCTATGCTGGATATGCGTGAGGTATCAGTTTTTTTCTTCTCCCCTGCCGTTGAAGCAGAGAGCTATGCTGGAAATGCATTGAAAGTGAAGTATCAGGCTTATTTGGTTTGGGGTAGTAACCGCCGTAACAAGCCAGCTACTCCCCGCTTTGTGAATGCGAATCCTTTTTTCTTCTCCCCTGCCGTTGAAGCAGAGAGCTGTGCTGGTTATGCGTGAAGTATCAGTTTTTCTTCTCCCCTGCCGTTGAAGCAGGGAGCTATGCTGGATACGCGTGAAGTATCAGTCTTCTCCCCTGCTGTTGATCAGCCTACAACTATGTGAAATACGATAAGTGTGAGGCAGGAGCTTCAGCCTCACGTTTAAAGAGCAGGCCAAAATAAATAAAGTTGCAGACCTTGGTTCCAGCCAAGGCTGTCAGCTGAGGCAGCCCCAACTCTCCATGTAGCCTGGGTCCACGGCGGGGGCAAGGTAAGGTTGGTGCGGTTTTTCAGAATGGCCGGGTGCAAGGGGGGGGCCCCGGCCCTGACGCAGAACTCGCTATTTAAAGGTTCAGATGGTACCGGGGGGGGGGGGGGCCCGGGGTCTGAGACTTTATCATCTTTTGGGGGGCCCAGTACCCTATTTGAATTGGTGGGGAAGGCGGGGGGGCCCAGGGCAGTCACCGCACTGGCTCATTTTTCTATTTATTCACTTTTGGGGAGTCGTGGCTGCCTCAACCGGTGACCTAGGTTGAGCCGGGAGTCAGCAGTGACCCCAGATCAGCTTCCCCATTTTGGCGTGCAGCAGACCTTTAAGGCGATGGCAGTCCCTTGAGGTTGAGGGGGGGCCGCTAGGCACATTCTTTTGCCCCATGGTGTTTGGGCCGCGAGTCAAAAGAAGGTGCCACAGAACCGCAATATTTGGGGGGGGGGGGGGGGGGGGAGAGGACCCACCATTGAGTCAACAACCCCCACAATAGTGGGGCCCCTCCTGCAAAAATAACCCAAAACACTGTGGCTTAGTGGCTCTACCCCTAAGTCTGCACCCGAGGCGATGAAGGGTGAAGTGGCCCGAGGTCACAAGGAGCTGCAGTGAGATTGGAATCTGTAGCCGCTGCTCTAAATCCTCACAGATTTGCTGCCAAACCAGAGAGCTCTGGAGGCAGGACAGAGCTCCAGAAGATGCAGCTGAGGAGGGAGAAGGGCCCAGTCACGGTTCCCAATCCCAGACAGCCTGAGCAGTGCGCTGGTACTTCACCTGAGGAGGACGCAGAGGTGCGTCCGGTTCTTCTTCTTCTCAGGTGCTATTCTTTTAAAGGGCCCAGTCACGGTTCCCAATCCCAGACAGCTTGAGCAGTGTGCTGGTACTTCACCTGAGGAGGACGCAGAGGTGCGTCCGGTTCTTCTTCTCCTTCTCAGGTGCTATTCTTTTAAAGGGCCCAGTCACGGTTCCCAATCCCAGACAGCTTGAGCAGTGCGCTGGTACTTCACCTGAGGAGGACGCAGAGGTGCGTCCGGTTCTTCTTCTCCTTCTCAGGTGCTATTCTTTTAAAGGGCCCAGTCACGGTTCCCAATCCCAGACAGCTTGAGCAGTGTGCTGGTACTTCACCTGAGGAGGACGCAGAGGTGCGTCCGGTTCTTCTTCTCCTTCTCAGGTGCTATTCTTTTAAAGGGCCCAGTCACGGTTCCCAATCCCAGACAGCTTGAGCAGTGCGCTGGTACTTCACCTGAGGAGGACGCAGAGGTGCGTCCGGTTCTTCTTCTCCTTCTCAGGTGCTATTCTTTTAAAGGGCCCAGTCACGGTTCCCAATCCCAGACAGCTTGAGCAGTGCGCTGGTACTTCACCTGAGGAGGACGCAGAGGTGCGTCCGGTTCTTCTTCTCCTTCTCAGGTGCTATTCTTTTAAAGGGCCCAGTCACGGTTCCCAATCCCAGACAGCTTGAGCAGTGCGCTGGTACTTCATGTGAGGAGGACGCAGAGGTGCGTCCGGTTCTTCTTCTCCTTCTCAGGTGCTCCTGGCATGGCAGGTCATGGACAAAGCGCATGGCCTCCACTTCTCCGAGGCTTTCACCTGCTTTAAGCCTGTCTGAGCTCGCAGGTCTTTCTTGCATTGGAGAGTTTAGTGCTGGCTCTATGGAGTGAGCAAAAGGTACATTGTGCGATCCGAAGGGCAACTGCTAATCCTTTCTGGACAGGAAAGCTGGACATAACTTAACACAGGAGTGCAGACATGGAACATGGGGGGGGGAGAGGGGCAATTGTGAAGTTATTATAAATTCTAGCCTTCCATGACTTTGTCATGCTTTGCTCAGGCGCTGTAACCTTTTTTTAAATTAAGCAGTTTTCTGTGTGTATTTTGCGCTGCTTTTAATTGCAAGTGTTTGAGAGTTTATTGAAATGAGGCAAAGGGTCAACTGAAGCATGGGATGCATTTTTGGCTTCTTATACTTAGATCATGCTGTCATCACGCCCTGAGCAAGCTCTGTGCACTTCTTTCAAATACTGATGTTAGCAGAACAATTTTGCAGGTCTGCATGCTCAAGTGACATGGACGGACTATTTTTGGCATACTGGTCATGCCTACAATGAAACGGCAAGTGGACCGTTTCACGGTAAGTTGCAGGGAATTGTTGTCCTGTTGTGTGCTTTAATACAGAGCCCCTAAAAATACAAAATGCATAGATGCTCTGTAAGTGCACTATTAATTTATATAAAAGCATCTCTGCACACACACATTTTAAGCTCTGTAGTTTTCTTCTGCTCTTTTGAGCTTTCAGTTCATCCACAACAAGCATCTGTTCAGCTATAACATCATGAGCATTCATTTGCAACTACTCTGGATTCTCCCTGCACCCCCCATCCCCATGCAGCACAATCTATGACGACTGGGTATCATCATACAATGGCTGGAATTCTCCTCCCCCTCCCAAATGCCAATGCTATTTGAATGCTACCTCTACAGCGTTCCCGCCACTGGCTGCAAGTAGGACCACACAACACTGCTACCAAGTAATTATGATGGCCCTCTCCAGCTGCCCACTGATGGTAGTGGTCATCCAGACCTCTTATTCTGCTAAATTCCCGAGTCGTGTTAATGGCCAAATATCTGGAAATATTCGTCCTGTGGAATTAGCGTGGCCACGCTGCAAAAGACAAACAAAAATAGATACATATTTCTCTGTACGTGTGCTTGTTTAAGCAGGCTCTGGGTACAAGGCCTTTGAACTCAGTTTTAGCAAGATGATGGATATGGAGATTGAGAAGCTGAAGACGGAAAATAAAATGAAAACCCAAAATGGTAACACAGAGGACAAATTGTTAACAAAGACTTCACTGGCCAGCCAATGGGTAAAGTGATTATGCATTGCCATGTGGAGGAACTTGGGTTAACTTCCTGGCTGGGGTTTTTTACTCCTTGGGCTTGGCTGGCGATGCTGTGGACATGGCGTTCGCAGCCAGAAGGGGAAGGCAACGCTGAAACCTACTCCGGGATCAATGTAGTAATTGTGCTCAGAAAATGGGCACTCAGTATTGAACACCTATTTTCCTAATGCACATGCAGCCACCTCTCCTGCGCGCGCAATCCGATATTTAAACGAGAGGTCGCACGAAAAGAAGAAGCTAGGGAAAAATGTGCATCCTTAGTGCCTCCTCGGCATCGGGTGACAGGAGAGGTGGCTGTCAAGCGGGTTGGGAAAACGAACGCTAAATCTACAAGCCTCTGTTTTCTCCTGCTACAGCCACATAAGAACATAAGAACTTGCCATACTGGGTCACAGCAAGGGTCCATCAAGCCCAGCATCCTGTTTCCAAACCAAGTACCTGGCAAGTACCCAAACATTAAATAGATCTCAAGCTACTATTGCTTATTAATTAATAGCAGTTTATGGATTTTTCCTCTAGGAACTTATCCAAACAATTTTTAAACCCATTTACACTAACTGCCATAACAGCATCCTCCGGTGATGAATTCCAGAGCTTAACTATGCACAGAGTGAAAAAGAATTTTCTTTGATTTGTTTTAAATGAGCTACTTGCTAACTTCATGGAGCGGCCCCTGGTCCTTCTATTATCTGACAGGAGCCTATTTACATTAACCTGTTCAAGTCCTTTCATGATTTTGTAGACCTCTATCATATCCTCCCTCAGTCATCTCTTCTTTACTTCTTGACAGTGTATTTTGCATATTGAGCATCCAGAAAAAATGTTTTTAAACTTTTTTTTTTTTTTTTTTTTTTAACTAAACACTGCTTTATTCGTGCCTCCCACGTAGTTTCACGACGATACTATTAGGGGGACTCATAGAAAGCAGGATTTTTCTTTTTTTAATGCACCCCTGAGCATGGCATACCTTTATGCAAGTCCTGGGCTGGCGTAATATTTGCCGCGTTGCAAGGGCGCACTGGCCACGCGGAAAATTTATTGGATCAGGGGGATTAGCTAATAGCCTCATCTACATGGAATTTACATGTGATGAGCGCTATTAGGTGTGCAGAGTTTTAGACGCACTTCCAATTGCAAAACACATGTGTCCAATTGCATGTTAGGCCGTGCGCAGCAGCTAGCGTATGGTATTGCATCGGCCCCTCTGTGAATTAAAGTCCAAATATTTCAGGGTTGCAGAAGATGCTCTGGTGAATGGCCCTCAGCTGCAATAACTAGACAGCAGGTTGGGAAAGGATATAAAAAAAAACCAAATAAACACCCAAGTAGCCTCAAATAAAGGCTCACGGTATCAAATCCCAGCCCTGGTTCTAACTGAGCCAGAAGTTCAAATGAGCAGAAGAAAACTAGTGGATAAAACAAACAAACAAAAAAAAAAACTTGATCATGACAACATGATAAAAGAATTCTGAAATTAACAAATTTACAACCTTACAAACATCTGTATGAGCACTTTCACCCTCCAATTTGATGCAGGCAGCATTAAATCTATTCTGAAGAGTTGTATCTTGAATAAACCTCTGTAACCCAAGATACAGCTAAACATTGTATGTTTAGTAGCAAATAAGAAGGGTAGGGGGAAAATACGATGTTAACTAATTGCATAATTTCTTCTTCACCTGAAAATATTAATTCACGTATTAGCAAACTTTCTGTAGCTATCTCAGGTCCCCCTCACCTCACAAACAGGCTGAGTTGGACGCGCATTTTTGACGCGCTAGTTTTACCCCTTATTCGGTGTCGAAAACGTGCGTCCAAACCCTCCGAAACTAATAGCGCCCGCAACATGCAAATGCACGTTGATGGCCCTATTAGTTATTCCCGCGCGATTCACTAAGTAAAATGTGCAGCCAGAAATTAGCGCCTACCCAAAGGTAGGCGTTAATTTCTCTCGGCACCGGGAAAGTGCACAGAAAAGCTGTAAAAACTGCTTTTCTGTGCACCCCCCGACTTAATATCATGGCGATATTAAGTCGGAGGTCTCGAAAGTAAAAAATAATTAAAAACAACAAAATTTAAAATCAGCCCGCAGATTAAAAAACGGACGCTCAATTTTGCCAGCGTCCGGTTTCCGAACCCGTGGCTGTCAGCGGGTCCGAGAACCAACGCCAGCAAAATTGAGCGTCGGCTGTCAAACCCACTGACAGCAGCCGCTCCTTTTACCGCGGGGCCTAATTAGCATATTTTTATTTACTGGATCGCACGCATGGGACAATGGCCTGTGCGCGCGCCGCGAGAGCGGGCGCTCGCCCTCTCTCCCGCGTTTCTTTCTGTATCGGCCTGTAGGTTCTGAAACATTTCCCACTCACAGCCAAGTAATCAAAGTGAATGAAACACAAAATGTTCTAGTGTAAGTTTTCCTCTGCTGTACACCAACACTTACTGCAGTATTAATTTAAGGGGGACGGGGGGGGACGGGACTGATTTGTACTCGAATTAATTTTCCACTGCCAACAACTTTCTGGGAGCAGAATGTCACTTTCCTCAACTCGCAATACCAAGAACATTCACTTCCTTGTACTTCATTCTCAAGGGGTACATAAAACCCTCTAAAAAAAAAAAATTGGAAAAGAATAAACTTGGTGGAAATGTAAGATTAAATTTCATAAGTAGGTACAAAAATTGCAAATGATCTCTCATACTTATTATACCTCACATACCAGAAGAGAATTACATTTTACTAGACAAAGTAACAATACACCACAGGATCTTATTTACTAACGTTCATTTCCTATACTATATCCACACCACCAGTATCCCTATAGCCTATGAAATGCTTTTCACTTACACAACTGTGCAGAAGTAGCCTAGCACGCTGCTAACTAGAGAACCCTGGGTTCAAAACCCATGGAAACGCCTTGTGACCTTGTGCAAGTCACTTCACCCTCCACTGCGTCAGATACAAACAGACTGTAAGCCCTCTGGGAATAGGCAAATACATACAGTACCTAAATGTAATCCACACTGACATGTCATGAAAGGCATATCAAATTAAAAAAAAAAGAAACTGAAAACTCACATGTGTTGTTAGACATGAAAATGTCATTTTTTACATGCAAGTCCATTTAATGCACACAAGACTCTTAGCGTGCCCACTACAGAAAGATGTAAATATTAACAGCCCTGAGATGCAAACTTTATTTCTAATATTCGATTACTTTACAGTTGATTCGTTAAAAAAAAAAGCTTTAGAAAACCCAATATACCATCGTAGTGGAAAAAATTAGAATAGGTTCTCAGTTTACACTGCACATTCAGGAAACCACTTCTACTATAGGAAAAATATTTTAAATACACAAACACGTAGGGGAGAAAAGACAAAAAACCACGTGTCTTCAAGTACATACAGCATTGTCCTGAACGACACAAATAGTTTTCCACCATTTCTAATCAGCAAGCAAAGCCAGTAAAATAGAAGGAAAAGGACCGAAACTTTTGTAGCTCTGGCAACACAACAGAAACTAAAGAAAGAAGCAGGAGTCCCACGCAGACCGTGGGCTTCCTGTTTTGCCCGTCACAGCAACCCGCTCTATAAACACCGGGGTTACAGAAGAAAAAGCAAGGCCAGTGGAGCCCAAAAGTTGCAGCCAGACAAAGGGATGCAGGGAACTCTCCTCTGCCACCATCAATGCCCCGAGAGACATTTCCTTACCCCCAGGACAGGACGTCTGCCGCCTCCTCCTCCAGCCCGGGCTGCAACTTGCCAGCTCCGCAAAGAAAAAAAAAAATAAAAATAAAAGACGGGGGAAAGTTGAACCGGCACAAAAGCCATGGAGAAGGGGGGGGTGTGGTGTGCGTGGTAGCGATCGCTGAGCCAGCGCTGCCCCTTGCAGGTGGAGGTGAGGGGGCAGCTCCCGGGTTTACACTGGAGAAGGAGTCGCGGGGGGGGGGGGGGGGGGCGCCCCACCGGGAATCAATGAAAGCCCGGCCGAGCTGATCAAGTGGCAGCCCGGAAAGGGCGGGAGGGAAAGCGTGGAGAGAGCGCTCCCTCTGCCGGGACGTTTTCCCCATCTCCCTGCATGAAGCGGCCGGGGCTCCAGAGCGCGGCGCGACCCTCCCCTCATGGGGGGGGGCAGGGGGTACTTACTAGGGATCGTTGGTGAAGCGGGGGGTCCTGGGCGGTTGGTATCCGTACAGGTGACAGTAGAGCACGTCGAAGCAGAAGCAGCACATCTCCGCCGACACCACCATCTTCCGGGAGCCGGGGCTCAGGCTGGAGCCGCAGCCGGGGGGGGAGAGGGTCCCGCAGCCGGGGGGGGGAGAGGGCACTTCCACAGCCCAGCCCCAGGCCGTTCAGGCGGCTGCTGCTTCCGACCCCGCCCCCCGAGCCCCCCAGCCCCAGCTCCCCCCGGCACTGGCTCTCCCCGCTGCAGTGGGGTCCGCCGGGGCCGCCCGCGCTGGAGGGAGGCGAGCTGGACAATTTCTGCTTCTTCACCCCGCAGCAACCCGCCGCCATCTTGGAACAGTCCCCCACGCACCGCTTCCGACCCATCGTGTCGGATCGTCTGACGTCGGCGCGTCGCACGCCCGCGGCGTGATGGCGTCAGCGGGGGGCTCGAGGGCGCCCTCCCGACTCGGCGGCCTGCGGGCGAGACAAAGGGACGGAAAGGAAGGGCAAGGGATAGGGGACAGGGGAGAGGAAGAAAAGAAAGAGAGCAAAATATAAAAAAAAAAAATAGGGAGAAAAGTGAACAGAAAAGAAATAAACAGGCAAAAGAGAAATGAATAAAGAGGCAAACAAGAAAGAGAAACGGAAAATATATTAAATGAGATAAAACAGATATAGAGAAGAAAGAGATAAATAATGTATGTAAAGATAGAGGGAGGAAAGTAGCCAAGAGACAGAGAAAAGACATAAACGGATTAAGAAGAGAAATGGGAAAGAGATATAGAAATAGACCATGAGTGAAAAGTAAAGTAGAAACAAAAAGTATAGAAATAGATAAAGGAAGATAGATAGAGTAGAAATATAGAAAAAAGAAATAGAATAGAGCAAAGGGAGAGAAAGAAACAAAAAATAAGGTGAAACAAAAAATAAGGTAAAAGAAAAACAACAAAGAGAGAGAAAATATACAGAATACAAATAAAGATGCAGAAAGAAAACAGAATATAAACAGAAAATAGAAATAAACCAGGAAGGGAAAGAAAACAAATAAATAAACCATGTTATAGAGAAAAAAGGAGACAGAGAGAAAATGAACAGCGAGCCAGAGTGAGGAAATTAATAAAGGGAGAAATACACAGAGGGGAAGGAAATAATAAAATAATTCAAATAAAGAGACAAAGAGGAAAGAAATAAAGGGCCAGAGAAAAATGGAAAGAATCAAGGGAGAATAAGGAAAAACATTTAAACAGAAAAAAGGAAAAGATAAAAGGACAAAGGGGAAAAATATAGAGACAAAGAATAATAAAGTGACCGAGGAAAAAATGAAAAGACAAGGAAAACAAATAGAAATAATAAAAGACAGAAAAAGGAATAGAAAGAGCAGAAAAAAGGAGGTAAAGAAATAACAGGACAGGGAAAGAATTTAAATAGAGAAAAATAGACAAGCCAAGAAGGGGACAGAAATGAATAAGTTATAAAAAGAAAGAATGCGGGGGTAGAGAAAGGTAATAAATGACAGAGAGAAAGAAAGGAAAGAAGCCAAGGGATAGAAGGAGAAATAAAAAGAAAAGAAATAGAGAGCAAGTAAAATAGAAAGAAAAAGAAACAACAGAACAATATGTTAGTGATTATAGTTCGTTAACAAGGAAACATTTAAAATAGTACAATAAAGGCTCAGGATATTCAAATAAACTTCAAAATCTATTTTACTCTTTGAAGTTAAGGCTCTTATTATTAGATCTCCAAAATCATAACTTCCAAACACACCTTAACTCCTGCTAACAATTAGTAATTCGTTTGTTTAAGAACGTGCACCTTTTCAGTTCTGTATAAAACTCGCCCTTCCCAGGAATACATTTTATTGGGTAACAGAATTCAGAGCATGGAGCACTTAGATGCTGTGTGTGGTTTATTTTATCAGGTTTTGGAAAAGGCTGGAATATCCCTTCAGCAATTTGAGTGTGGGTGATGCAATCTATTAAATTTTCTCTGGAAATCAGTAATAAGAGTTGCCACATTAGGCTGCTGGGGGTGAAACAGACCTCTGGAAATTAGGAGGTTAGGTTTTTGAGGGCTACCCGTGAGATTGTGCTCTTTTTTATTTTTTTTATGTTTTACTGCTGTACATTTTCCATAATTTTGAAGGAACTCCTCTTCCTTGCTGAAGCCTCCCACCAGAACCGTTCCCTTGCAACAGATTGTCATTTATGGTGACTGCAGACAAATGTTTCATGCTGCAAGCCTTCCCTTCAAACCAGTCATGGTGCTGTTCTCTCTCTCTTTTCTCTCCTCACAGGGTATTCCAATACCCACAAATCTGACTGTTGCCCTACAAAAAGACTGTCTTGAGGGAAGCTGGCAGTTATACTGTATTTCAGGGGTAGGCAGTTCCAGTCCTTGAGTATACATGTAAATTAAGCAAAAATGATCTAAATTAACTCAACTTTATGAAAATAAGTTTAGAAAACCAATGCATACAAAACAGAAACTTACAGCCTGATATATATATATGTGTGTGTGTGTGTGTGTGTGTGTGTGTGATTTTTTTGCACCTCATTCCAAGAGCGTATATAAGTGCATATTGACTAAAAGATTGAATTAGCCAATTCAGCTTTTTCCAGCGAATGCCCAGATCTGCGACGGACAGGCAGCTTTGTGGAATACAGCTCTGGAAAGAATGACCCGTCCGCAGCTTCCTGCTTCTAGCACCAGCCTTGCCCACTGTTGCTGTGTCAGAGTTCCTGACTAACCCTCCCCCCCCCCCCCCCCCCCCCCCTTGTGTATAGTCAATAATTCACACAGACGCATTTTTTCCTATGGTGTAACGAGGCGTGACCAGCAATGTCAGAGAAAGTGACAAAGCTTCCAAAGGCAATGAAGAGGGTGAGACGTAGGCTTTAAGTGCATTGCCATATTCTGTTTAATGTCAATTAAATGTCTCATTACCAGGATCAGGGCCAGCAAAAGTAATAGGCGGGTCACCAAGAGCATAACAATTTTTTTTTTTGGAGCAGCCGTAGCAGGACTGGGGCCGAAGCCTTGCTATAGTGGCGGAAGCTCGCCAATGTTCTCCCTGCCATTTTTCTCCCGCAAAAGCACCTCTCAGGAGAATTGTGACCTGTCTTCAGGTTTGAGGCTGATCTGAAAACGACAGCCATACTCCAAGTACCTCACCTGAGGTGTCAGGAGCTGGCACATTCTCAGCACATTCCAGGTCCCGAAGTTGGGGCAGAGGAAGAGAAATGCCATTGAAGCTCACTGCTTCAACAGCAGGGGGGATGAAGAAAAGAAGATTTATATTCAGACAACAACCAACAAGGACTAAATTGCACAGGCTGGGTAAACAAACAAGTGTGGGAGTAGCTTGCTTATTGCAGCAGTTACTACCCCTAACCAATTAGGCTTGATACTTCACTTGGATGCAGCTCCAGCACTGCTCTCTACATCAATTGGTGGGGGTGGAAGGAAATTAGAACCAAAAAGTTACCAATAAGGGCCCTGACCTCAGCGGTCAGAGTAACAGATAAGTATGAGAAAAATAAGTATAAAAGCTTGCTGGCAGACTGGATGGGCCATTTGGTCGTCTTCTGCCATCATTTCTGTTTCTATGAATGCCCCTGAAGCAGAGAGGTGAAGGAGATAGGGGGGAAAGGAATGCTCCAGGGGCAGTTTGGGGAGAGGGACGGAGATAGGATGAGGAATGCTCCTGCAGCTGGGGGGAAGGGGCGCATAGCTGAAGTTTTGCCTAGGGAGTCTAATACCCTTGCACCAGCCCAGGGTGGCGTCTTTTTCTCCTTTTTAACTTCCATCTCCAAATCTTTCAAGTTCCCAGAGGCTATGACATAATGGTCCAGTTTTTGAAGAACCATTTAATTGCTCAGAATCCCATCTAATCTTTGACCATGAATGGGGATGGGATCCGCTCTTGGCCCACTGGCTTCTCTCCAAATTCTGTGCAAAATATGAAAATTAGGCGAGGAAGGAAATTCAGCACAAATTCTGTGCTGTACCATTGTGCAAAATTCCCCCAGGAGGAGCCTGGAGGGACCATGGGTAACCCCCCAACTTTAATAAGCATGGGGAAGCTAGATTTTAACATGGAAGGGGCCATCACTGTAACAGATTTTGGGTATGGTTGGCAGGATATGGACTGGCAGGAAAATGGTGGGGAGAAGGAGTTGTGTTGTGTTGCATGTGGGAACACATTTGTGCATCTACCCAAGTGCACGAAAATAAAACGGGCAAACTAGATGGGCCATGTTGGCCTTTAAGTGCCATCATTCACTATATTTCTATGCTCAAGCGATTTACTGATTTTACTGGCCAGATATGCTCATGTGTTGCAGTAAGTACCAGTGGCTCCCAGTGAGGTACCCATCCTTAGAGTCTCCCCAAACATGTTCTTAAGGTGACAGAAGCAAAGCTGAGTGGTCCTGGTGTCGTACAAATGCAAATGAGGTGACAGGAACATCCAAGGAGCCCCCAGTATTGTTTGAAATCTGCTGAAAGATTTGGGCATGAAGTAAACCCAGATGGGACTTTTTATGGAGAGAGAATGAAATCAGTTTTTAAAACTTAGAATTTTCTAGTTTCATCTCCTTTTACTACTTAACACTTTTATAGTGCTACTTGATATACGTAGCACTGTAAAAATAAGTGTAAGAGACGGTCTCTTCTCAGCAGAGCTTACGATCTAACAAAGACAAACATACAGGGCAGAAGAGACTTTGAGAATTTATTTTAAAAAAAGGCTAAAATCAATAAGGCTGCAAGAGGGAGAAACAGGGGTTAAGATTTAAAAGAAGCTTCAGAAAGGTGAGTTTTTAGACTGGATTTGAGTAAAGCCAGAGAGAGTGCGAAGAGAATGAGCGGTCAGAAAGTCTGTTCCAGGCCTACGGCACAGCAGGGTGGAAAGCACGGAGTCTGGAGTTGGCAATAGAGAAGGTGGTAGAGTGAGTGGCCTGGTAAGTAGAACACACAAGGGAGGGGTTAGGAAGAGAGGAGGTAGTGAGAAGCTGCTGAGTGAAGGCTCTTGTAGGTGAGTAAGAGGAGCTTGGACTGCACATAAGAACATAAGAATTGCCATGCTGGGTCAGACCAAGATCCATCGAGCTCAGCATCCTGTCTCCAATGGTGGCCAATCCAGGTCGCAAATACCTGACAGATCCCCATAAACAAGATCTAATTCCTGTTACTCGCTCCCAGGGATAGCAATAGCTGGCTAATAATGTGTTATGGACTTTTCCTCCCGAAACTTGCCCAAAACTCTTTCAAGTCCCACTATGCTAGTCACGTCCTCTGGCAACGGATTCCATAGCCCAATAGTGTACTGAGTGGAAAAGGACTTTCTACAATCTGCTGGTTGTTAGTTTCATGGCGTGGCCCCTTCTTTTAAAATTATTAAAAAGGGTGAATAACCATCCTTTATTTGCCTGTAGCAGCACCCTATGCATGCCGTCTCTCTTCCAAGCTGAAGAGCCCTCGCCTGCGTAGCCTCTCATCATAAGAGAGATGTTCCATCCCCTTTATCATTTTTGTCACCTTCCTCTGCATCTTTTCTAGTTCCACTATGTTTTTTGTTTCTGTAATTGTTTTAAAATTGTTGTACACCACCTTGGGCAGTTTTGTTATTCTGGTGGGGCAGTACGTAAATAGTAAATGAAATGACATGGGGCGACCAGAACTGCACACAATACTCAAGGTGTGGTTGCACTATGGCTCAGTACAGAAGCAATATGATAGTGAAGAACATAAGAAATTGCCATGCTGGGTCAGACCAAAGATCCATCAAGCCCAGCATCCTGTTTCCAACAGAGGCCAAAACCAGGCCACAAGAACCTTCCAATTACCCAAACACCTAGAAGATACCATACTACTGATGCAATTAATAGTAGTGGCTATTCCCTAAGTAAACTTGATTAATAGCAGTTAATGGACTTCTCCTCCAAGAACTTATCCAAACCTTTTTTGAACCCAGCTACACTAACTGCACTAACCACATCCTCTGGCAACAAATTCCAGAGCTTATTTGTGCGTTGAGTGAAAAGGAATTTTCTCCGATTAGTCTTAAATGTCCTACTTGCTAACTTCATGGAATGCCCCCTAGTCCTTCTATTATCCGAAAGTGTAAATAACCGATTCACATCTACTCGTTCAAGACCTCTCAGGATCTTAGACCTCTATCATATCCCCCCTCAGCCATCTCTTCTCCAAGCTGAACAGCCCAACCTTTCCTCATAAAGGAGCTGTTCTATCCCCTTTATCATTTTGGTTGCCCTTCTCTGTACCTTCTCCATTGCAACTATATCTTTTTTGAGATGCGCGACCATAATTGCACACAGTATTCAAGGTGCAGTCTCACCATGGAGCAATAGAGGCATTATGACATTTTCCATTTTATTAACCATTCCCTTCCTAATAATTCTTAACATTCTGTTTTCTTTTTTGACTGCCGCAGCACACTGAACCGATGATTTCAATGTGTTATCCACTATGATGCCTAGATCTTTTTCCTGGGTGGTAGTTCCTAATATGGAACCTAACATCATGTAACTACAGCAAGGGTTATTTTTCCCTATATGCAACACCTTGCACTTGTCGACATTAAATTTCATCTGCCGTTTGGATGCCCAATCTTCCAGTCTTGCAAGATCTTCCTGTAATGTATCACAATCCTGGACTGAGCTTCGGGGACCAGGCGTGATTGGCGCAGGCCAATCTGAAGAAGCGACGGCTTCAGCCCCAGTGCAGAAGACGAATCAGAAGGTCAACCAAAGTTGGACAGAGGACAGGTCACTAGGAGGTAAAATCTGGAACCAGGATATCCGAAAGCTACCCTGATGAGGTAGCCAAAGAGTCTGAAGGCTTCCTTGACGTAGGAGCCAAAAGGGTCTGAACGCTTGACAGTGAAAGATCTGAGGACAAGGATGTCAAAGGATTCTGAAGACAAGGACAACCTGACACAAAGACGTCTGGAACATCAGGACATCTGGACTTCAACCCCCAGGACACTCAGTCAAGAGCATCAAGGAGGTGTCAAGTGAACTGGAGAACGAGACATCTGAGACATCTGGACTTCGGACCTCCAGGTCACCCAACCAAGAGCTTCGAGGAGGCTCCGAGAGGCAGAACAATAGGATGACGGACTTCAGAAAGGACAGGACATCAGAAGGCGAGGACTTCAAGAAGATCTGAAGGTGAAGACATCAGGGGGGTCGGACAACAAAGACATCTGAAGACATTGAAATGTTATCATGCTAACAGTTGTTTCAATAAAATACCATTTACAAAAAAAAAAAATACTGTTGTGATCCTCGGAGTAGGTATATTGTGGTAAAATTTGAACTGGTAGGAAAATTGTTCACTCTGGTCAATATATATGCACCTGTACTGGAATAGGCATCCTTTTTCTCCACCCTGAAAACAATCTGGAGGGGGGGGTGGTGGAGGCAGAGGGCTGCTTGATTATTGTTGGTGATTTTAATTTTTTAATACCAGGAGTGGATAATTCTGGAAGTGGAGGCTCCGGTTCTGGGGAGGCCAGAGCAGTTTCTAAAAAGCAGATAAGGAAATGGGATTTAATCGATATATGGCGACATGATGAATATCCTCAATCACGAAATTACACCAGTCCTACTCTAGGATCGATTTCTTCTTAGTTGATAAGACCATATTATCACAAATGATTAGACCTGACATAAGACCAATTTTTTGGTCTGACCATACCCCCATTGGCTTTGTATTTCTAGTGCAGGAAAAGAGAGGAGTGGTCATTTCTGGATGTTAAATAATACACTTCTAGGTGATAATGATAATTGTGCACAAATAGCAGAAGACATATCTGAGTATTATGACCTAAACGATAGGGGGGATACACATCCCTCCTTTGTCTGGGAGGGGCTGAAGGCAGTGATCAGATGCAGATTAATTTCCCGAGCTGCCTTTCTGAAAAAAGAATGGCTCAGTAAACAGACAAAGTTTAAATCTGAATTACTAAAATTAGGAATGATACATAGAAAAGCACTTGATAAATCTAATTTACAATCATTGCAAAAGATAAGGAAAGAATTACAGAATTTAGAAGTTAATAGATTGGCTTTCCAGTTAAATCAAGTGAAGCAGGAGCACTTTCAATGGGGTAATAAGGCCAGCAGGCTGCTAGTTAGGCGCTTGAAAAAGTGAATAGTACAGCGGCAGATAATTAAGATAAAGGCAGAGGATGGTCATATATTAATATCTAATAAAGGTATTAGGGAAAGATTTAAGAACCTCTACGCCAGCTTGTATTCTTCCAACTCTAGTATTGACCCTAGCCAAATAGAGGCATATTTGTCCACAATGAGGTTACCCACCATAACTGAATTAGAAAAACAATTCTTTGATAAAGATATCTCTTTTTTTACTGTTAGTTATCTATTTATTACTGTTAGTTATCTATTTATTACAAAATTTATTAAAAAGATATCTCTTTTTTACTGTTAGTTATCTATTTATTTTTCTATTTATTTATTAATTGTTATTTTTTATCTATTTATTATTTCTTAATTGTTAACATTATTATATATATTTTCCTGTTATCTGGATTAACCATGTTCATTGTAAACCGCTAACTTGAAGCGATAGTTACTGTTCATTGTAAACCGGGGTGATATGTATATTATACAGGAACCTCCGGTATATAAACCCTTAAATAAATAAATAAATAAATATCTCCTCTATTCAGGTTATTAACATGATAAGGGAATTAAAAGTGAATAAGACACCTGGACTGGATGGGCACACCACTCTTTTTACAAGAAATGTTCAGATCATCTTGTTTCATCACTATTAAAATGGTTTAATTCCCTAAGATCCGAAAATTCTTTGCCTGCTAGTGCAAATGTCGCGGGTATATCAGTATTGGCAAAGCCAGGTCTCTAATAAATGTTGACCTCAAAATATTAGCTAAGATATTCGCAACTCGAATGAAGAGAGTATTGGTCCAATTAATACATCAAGACCAAGTGGGGTTTATCCCTGGCTGGATGGCGGCAGATAATGTGCGCCGTATTGTAGATCTAGCCTGGTGGGTGGGGAAAGAACACATCCCAGTGGTATTCCTGTCTGTTGATGCCAAAAAGGCATTCGACATAGTACATTGGCCATTTTTGTTTTGCATGCGGGAAAAAATGAATTTTGAATATACCCTTCCTCTCATTGCTGTGACAGCTCTACTCCAACCTGGCTGCTCGGGTTAAAGTAAATGGTATTTATTCGGACCCTTTGCAAATCCAGAGAGGAACTTGGCAAGGGTGTCCATTGTCCCCTCTGCTATTTGCCTTATTCTTGGAGCCACTAGCTATAAATGTCAGAAACACTACAGAGATACAAGGTGGTGGAGTAGGAACAGAGGAGCACAAGATATTGCTTTTTGCAGGTGATATTTTGTTTACCAACAACCCCCGAGGTGTCCTTGAAGGCAGCTATAAGAGCATTAGAGCGGTTTAGCCAGGTGTCTGGCTTAAAGTTGAACCCTCAAGTTGAGGTCCTCAGTTTAACGGTAAATGAAGCACATTTGCCAGTATTGAAAAGAACCTTTCCTTTCAAAAGGGCTAGGAAAAAAATAAAATATCTGGGAATTTGGATTAGTAATTGCTTCAAGGATTTGCTCTCTCTTAATTATACACTGCCGTGGCACACTATAAGCAAGGATCTTGACAGCTGGGCCCCCTATAACTTGTCCTGGTTAGGACGTTATAGCCTCAGTCAAAATGAATGTGCTCCCTAGGCTGAATTATCTATGTTACGCATGCCGTCTATGGCAGACCCGCGGCACGGCCCCCTCACCTTTCTATCGTGACTCCAGCCTCTGGTTCCTCCTCGCTGGAGGCAATGGGCTCCGTCCTCGGGCCTCCCCCAGTGCCTCCGGCTCTACCACAGTCCCCAGCGTTCCCGGTCCTGCTTCCACTTCTCGTCGGGCCTCTCCACGTGGCCCACGGAGAGACGCTGCTACTCGTGCTGCGCCCCTCCCTAGGCGCGCGCGCACCATTGATTCTTAAGTAGGGACCGCGGCGGGAACCTAGCCGCAGCCCCAGATGATAACGTTAACCTAACTATTTATTTATTTATTTTTTATATACCGGTGTTCCTGTATGACATACAAATCACATCGGTTTACATTGAAAGAGAGAAAAAGAATTCGCCCGGAGGCGGTACATGGAACAAGGGGTACATGGAACTACAGTATTTAAGCTCAGGCTCCACTCCCTAGCGTTGCCTTTGCAACAGGTCTTCTCGCTGGTCGAATACTCGTTGCTTCCTAGAGATTCGACTCATCCCTGCGTTCCTGTTCCTTATTGTTCCTGGTTCCTGTCTCTTCGTTCCTACCCTGCTTTATGCTTCAGATTGACTACACAGACTTTGACTTTGCTTTGCCTGACTTTGCCATTGATCATCTCCAGACCCAGACCTCCAGACCCAGACCTCCGCTTCGCCTGACTACGCACTTGACTATCTCTGAGATCAGACCTCAGCCTTGCTTGCCACTGCCTTCGGATTGCCGCCAGCCCTGACTCAAGCCTACTATTGGACACCTCTTCAGCTTACTCCCTGGACGTGGTTTCTTCAGGCTTTGGCCTGTTTTTGCTCAAGCGCCCCCTGTCTGCCTTTGTTCCATTGGCGCCCGAGTTTCCAGAACATTACCCAGTCTGGAGTAAGACTGTACCATCTCTCACCTGTTGTCTCTGGGCTGAATCAACTCCTACCGCAACTACACACAGAGGCCCACCTAAGTCCTGCTGGCCCAGGCACCCAAAGGCTCAACCCGCGGGGAACAAGGGCTGGTATAGGTGAAGCTCCAGCGGCCTCTATCAGCCCACTCCGCCTGCCGACGGTGGGGACCCGTAGGATCCCTCCTATGGGTAGCGTCAACCCCACCTCGGTTCAAGGGTCCACCTCCGATGCAACAATGTATTTCAATCTCTTCCAATATGAATATCAGATTCTATGCTTAAATGCTGGCAGTGCCGCATTTTTGCGTTTATATGGAAACGTAAACCACCAAGGATCCCGCGATCAGTGATGTCCTAACACAAACTTCAGGGGGGTTTAGGCATACCAAACATTAAATGGTATCTTGTGGCAGCACAGTTGAGAGCTATTATAGAATGGCATAGGAGGCGTGACACAAAAATTTGGGTTAAAGTGGAGCAAGCTTTAGTGGGCGATATGCCACTCTGGGCTATGGTTTGGCAACCAGCTGATACTTGGAGATGAGTAACAACACTTCCCCCAACCCCCCAGTATATGCTAATGCTATGGAAGCGATGGAGAATAAATTTTGGCGGCAGTCGTAGATATTTTTTTAACACTGCACTTCATCATAATACTACATTTCTACCTGGGCTGCTTCAGCATCCTTCTGAAGGCTGGATTGTTGAGGGAATTGCAAGTCTTGAAAAGATATGGGGGCAACAGAAACCTTTATCCTTTGGTGAATTACAAGGGAAATACAGCTTGCGAGACAAGGCTTTATTTTTTTACTCGCAATTGCGACATTTTATGATTGCAGAAAAAAGTAGATGAGGATTTACGAAAGGGGAAAACGCAATTTGAACATTGGTGCGAACCTAAGGGAAATCGGGGTGGCATGATTTCTAACCTCTATGGGTTCCTTTGCAATTGCCAGGGATCCCCAGCAACTTATGTAAGAGATTGGGAAAAAGATTTAGGGAAACCCTTGACCAGTGAGGAATGGGATTTGATTTACGCAAATACTAAACGGAGCTCCATTTCAGCGAGCTTGACTGAAAATAGTTACAAGGTCTTTAGTGAGGTTGTATCTTACCCCAGTTTGAATACATCGATTATACCCTAATAAAAGCGACTTATGTTGGAAGCAGTGCGGTGAGAAGGGCACGTGCACTAGGATAGCCCAGTTTTGGTCTGAGATACATGTGTTTACGGAGCAGGTGCTTGGGTAGAGCCTACTAATAACTCCTTTGCAGGCGTTGCTGAATTTACCTTTAGCTAAGCCAGAACATAAAGGGGCTTTCGTCGCTGCCCGTTGTGAGTTGGCATTTTTTGGGAAATCCAATGAGATACCCACCATACAAAATATGTTACTCAGACCTGATAAAAAGTGCTTTCTGTATAAATTGACAGCAATTAGGAATGCTCGTTTACCTAAAATTCATAAGACATGGGACCCATTCTATAAATGGAAAACAGAGTCTGTTTATTGTTTGTAAAATTGTCCTGGGTAGTAATGGACATGCAGAATGATGGAAACGTTGTTTAGAACGTGTTGAGAGAGGCAGGAGTCTCTGTAGTTTGCAGAATCTCACTGGAAGTAATCAGCATGTTATTTGGTGGGGGTGGGGGGAGATAATATGTTTAACTTGCTTGTTTGAGAATACTGTACCATGCTGGTTGTAAACTACTTATTGAGATCTGGCTATTCGTTTGTCATGTTTGCCTATGAAAATAAAAATGCAATAAAAATAAATAAATAACATGGAATTTATCTGCCATTCAGGTGACCATTCTCCAAGTCTCACAAGGTCCTTCTGCACTTCCTCACAATGCATTGGTGTTCTGATCTCCTCACTCCTCATCCCCTTTTCCAGATCATGAATGAATATGTTAAACAGCAGCACTCCCATTACCAATCCCTGTGGTACTCCACTAACAACCTTTCCTGCCCTCTGTTCCCGATCTTTTAACCAGTTGGCAATCCACAATAGGACGCTGCCTCCTATCCCATGATTTTTTAAAATTTCCTAGAAGCCTCTCATGAGGGACTTTGTCAAATGCTTTCTGGAAATCCAAATACACCACATCTACCGGTTCACCTTTATCCACATGTTTATTAACTCCTTCAGAAACAAATCTAAGAGAAGAAGTTTCATCTAAATTACTAACAAAAGGAACAAACGTCACTACACTCATACACAGGCCAACTACCCCACAGCTTTTTCAATGGGAAGTTGGGCTATATTACAAAAAAAACCAAAACACTTGGAGAAACATAAATTCTAAAGCTGTCAACCAAAATGTGATACCAAGTCCATTAGAACAACTGTTTTGGTTTTTTTTCAAAAAGTGAATGTTCTAATGGGTCTTGATATCAGAACGGTATTTTTTATTCATGTCCACACATCATGGAAAATTTTTAATCCTTGCAGCCGGTCCTTTCAGTATTTTTCCTAACTAAATTTCCTCATTCTGTCATAGTCTCTCCCTTTTTAAAGTGAAATTTCCTCATAGTCTCTCCCTTTTTAAAGTTAAATGCTATTGTAGTGGTTTTACTTAATGTCTTCCCTCCCTCCCATGATTATGTCAAATTTGATTGCATTATGATCGCTATTGCTTTCAGGCCCCACCACAGTAACCCCTTTTACCAGGTCATGAGTTGCACCGAGGTCCTAGATCTGAAGAAGCAGCCACCTCGCGTCGGCTCCAGGAAATGGACAGGAAACCAATGTAGCGGCTTGAGAAGAGGCCTGGCATTTAATGGGCCAAGCACTTTGTAAAGTACCCCAGGGCTCTCGGGATTCCTAAAGACCATAAACTGCAGCACAGTTATAAAATTCTGCAACAGTTTCTGAGATTCGGTGGCAATGCTCTGCCATTTTGCATATTAAATCATGTAAATTTGTTTTTCATAATGATAATAAAGCTTGTGTGTCTGCAATTTTTAAAGCACCGTTTTAAGCTTTTAATTCGTACGCTCTATGGTAACACTACTTATTTATTACCGGCCTTTCTTCTTTCCAGCTTGTAAGCTTTCAAGTTCTCTCTCCCTGTTGATTGTAACTTTGACTTATTCCTTCCTTTTGTTATCTTTCGTTTACTTGAATTGTTACTCCAGTTATTCCCTTGTTAAATTGTAAACCGATCCGATATAGTTATTTACTATGAAGGTCGGTATAAAAAACTGTTAAATAAATAAATAAATAAAATTTATTTTGTTCTTGTGGGGATTTTATGGGTAGGCAATCTTGAGGATTTTGGGGATGAGAAGAGGAGAGAAATAGAATGTAAAAGGGAATAAGGGAATAAGGGGGAGGAGAAGGTGAGAGAATCAGAAATATCTGGAAGGCCTTCTCTGCTATAGTTGACCACTGGACCTTCTCCGGTACTTTCTTCAACAATAGCTCTGCCTTCTCCAAGTAATTGGGGATGAACCTTCTGTAGTATCCTGTAAAGCCTAAGAATACTCTCACTTTTGCTTTTGTTTGTGGGACTGGCACCCTGGTGATCGCCTCAATATTCTAGGTCTGCAGATGGACCTTGCCCTTTCTCAGGGTGTAGCTGAGATACTGGACTTCTTGCCCTCCCAACAGGCACATCTTAGGGTTGGACATCAGTCCTGCTTTTCTCAGACTGGTTAACATGCCCTGGAGTTGGCTTAGATGTGTCTCCCAATCTGGACTGTACACCACAATATCATCCAAGTAAGCTGCTGCATACCCTTGATGTGGGTGGAGCAAGCGGTCAACCAAGTATTGAAACGTTGCAGGGGCACCATGGAGTCCAAACGGGAGGACGATAAACTGGAAAAATCCCCCTGGCATCGAGAACACAGTCTTCTCCTTCGCCACTGGTGTGAGAGGTACCTGCCAATAGCCTCCTGTAATGACCAGGGTAGAGCTGAACTGGGCTGATCCCAGATGCTCAATCAATTCATCAACTAGTGGCATCTGCTATGCAAGTTTTAAGACCTCATTGACCTTTTTAAAGTCAATGGAGAACCTTATGCTTCTGTCTGGCTTTCGCACTTACAGTAAGGGCAAAGACCAATCATTGGTAGACTCCTTTATAACCCTGAGCATCTCCTTCTCTTCAGTCTCAGTGACACGGAGCCTGGCCTTGGGGATCCAATAGGGTCGTTGGTATATCACAACTCAAGGAGGTATAATGATATCATGTTGTACCAGGTGGATACTGTCTTAAAGAAAACTTTTAAAAGAGTCTTGTTTTCAGATTGAGATACATTATTAACCTACAATCATATGATAATCCACTGGTTTGTGTTTTGTGATACACTGGCAAAGCCAAAAATATAGCATCATCTATTAGAAAACATTGGCATGTTCTTTCTATGCAAGAAATCTTTAAGGATCTTCCTATGATCGCATATTCCAGAGAACATAAAGCACAAGATAAATTGGTGCATGCAATGTGTATTGACCCACACTCCCAAATTGTGTCAACACATATTCAAACTATATGTCATCAATGTGATTTTTGTGACGCTTCCATGACAGGTTCAACTTGGGTTGACCCAGTTACACACACGGTCATTAAATGAAGGTCTTCTAGATTGCAGTACAACTCATGTTGTATATGCACTGCTGTATCCTTGCTCTAAACTTTACATTGGACTTACTAAAAGAAGCCTGAAGTAGCAGCTAATTGAACACAGAAGTCGAATGCACACGTACAACCTGAATGCCCCGATGGTGCAGCATAATATCACTGAGGGCCATGCTTTTCATGACCTCCGTTGGACCATTATCAAACATACCTCCCCATCAAAGGGGAGGGAATCGTGAATCCCCACTGTCAGGGAGAAATTCTGGATCATTTTACAAACTGTGACCCCCATCCAGTCTCAATGAGCAGATCAAATGGCAGTCTCTTTTATGATTAAGTGCCCCTAAGAGGTCTTTGTGTCTATCTAGTGGCAGCTGAACATTTTTGCATAAGTAGGTTCCAGTTCCGGTGAGATGCTGCCATTTTCTTGCAGCCGATGCACACATGAAGAGGCACATCCCGTTGAAAGCTGTTTTTTTTTTAATGAAGTTGCAACAGAAATAGATGACCAGTCCCCTGAAGAAGAAATCAACATTTTCGAAACACGGCCTATGTTGGGTTTCTTAAGGCTTATCAGGAGACACCGTGGATTCAGATAAGTGCTTATGGGCATTGATAGTTGAAAGATTACCCAATGGTTACTAAAGGAGTGTGTCTTTTTAAATTGTATGTATTGAGAATTTTCTAAGCATTTAAAACATTTTCAAAAAATATTTTTTATGTTTGGCTGGAGGGGGGCAATGATGAAATTTAGGTCCACCAACAAAAAACAAGTAGTGGCCGTAATATATGAGCATTATCCCTCACATGTGTTTTTCCTTTTGTGGATGTTAATCAGATATTACGGTGATTCCTTTAATCCTGCACTAATTGAAGATAAAGTTTGCAACATAAACATAGAATAGCAAAGGAAAAGGGTCCATGATGCACCATCACAGGCACATTTTCACAAAATAAAATCCAAAAAACAAAAACCGCTGCACCTCAATGAGATGGGTAGCCCAGGGAAACGCTGTTTTGTGCACACCAACCGCACAGCCCATGTGAAGCCTGACCCCCACCCCCACCCTGTAGTACACGTGGACCCCTCCACCTGACCCACAACCTCCTTGTGGGCTGTACATGTAAAAAGAAAGGCCCTTTCGGAAGGCAGGCCCCATTCCTTTGCCCCTCCAAAATGAATGAAAGGTCACACTTAGGCTCCCCTTACCCATCACCCCCAAACGCTTATCCCATCAAAAGGGATGGTCTTCTGGGGGTAGGAATGCTCCTTACTCGTTCCTGCCCCACCGGCACCAGCTTTCAAAATGGTACCAGCTGACCCCATAAGTTCCTTTGTTAGCCGGTGCCATGTTGAAAGCTGGTATTTTTTTTTTTTTGGAGGGGGGGAGGGTAGAGGGGCCCAAATAGGACCTTCCATCCATATTGGGGAAATAAGAAGACAACCCTTCCTAAAGGACCTTTCTTTTTATACTTATTGCCCATGAATGGTTCAGGGATTGGATTGGGGGGGGGAGGGGGTTTCCACATGAACCACTAGGGATTTTGCAAAACATGGGGAGGTGGGGTGGAGGGCAGACTTCCCATAGGCCACGTTAGCCCTTCAACAATGTATGCAAATGCATGGATTCTAGATTAGCATTGCACATTGCCATAGGTTGGGAACATGCAAAGTTCCTAGTCATGACAACAAGCAAAACATTTCACACAAAAGTTTGCTACAGATGCTATTGAGCTTGGACTCATTAGCACTTGTAGCTAACGTTCACAAAACAGGCCTCTAACCCATGGAAACTACCATGGGTTAATACATTGACCCCAAGGGAAGGATGAGTGTTCCGGTTATGGTTAGGGCTCTTAATCTTGCTAATCAAAAGACATTCTGGGTTTTCTGGATTTCTTTCAACCTACCCATGCCATGTAATTTTATGGCAAATTAAAATTGCCTCTTTGTGGTCTGGGGCAGATCACGTTCTCTTGTGTTTCAGCACACCCAACTATTCTTGAGTTGTAATAATATTCCATTGCCTCTTTGGAAATTTTCATGCAGTCTGGGTGCCAAAAATGTGCACCCAGACCACATGGGCATTCATCCAAGGAGTCCCTGCACATAAAGGGGTTCTGTAGTATTAAGTTGTGAAGCACGTGGTCAGCGAGCAAAGGGCCGGTACCATCTGAATTACACATAGTACATCCGTGAGCGGACACTGCATTCTGCTAATCCCATGCCTCCATCAATAAACTGAACAGAGGATTCAAATTAGTCATAGTAAAACTACTTCATTGTTCCCCAACTGTACACCCACAATGGGGGTAGGGGGAAGACTCATTTTGCCTAACACCTTTTGGAAAAGCACCTTTGACTGACTTATTCTAACTATAAAAGTGTTACTACCGAATATGAATTATCTATCTAAAATGATGGTGCAAAAAATGGTTGTTACAAACGTCCCATGCATATTAAGAAAAATTTATAGCACTATCACTTTAGATAGCACTGTTGTTGTAATTTCTTCACATATGACCAACTTTGCCTGGCGTTCTATGTGCCTGCAAATGAAGAGGACAAATGCAGCTCCGGGCTCCATGAAAGTTTTACCCAGTATGACCCACCGCAGATGCAAATGGCCAGGAGAAATGGGTGCCATGTCCTCCAAATATTCCAAACACAGAAGCAAGCGAGCAGACAGGCGGGCATCTCAATGGGGTGTCAACATATAAAAAGGGATTCTCATCACCTCATCAAACGCTGGTGTTTCGGTCAGATAAGGGGTCTGCCCATTTGCTTTTTTGCTTCCTTTGGCATATACCAAGAAATCTCAAAGTGAAATATTTGTGGTTGGTTACATGTCGTGTTTGAGCCTTGAGGGCACTGGCATTATCCACTTAAAATGAGTCAAATTCAATCTGTATTTATTTATTATGTAGACATAAAAAAAGAACCTTTCAAATGTCATTATCTGGAGACTGATCATATCATAGTAACGTGCAACAGATGGCAAACAAAGCAACTCATATGATGGAGCCAGAATATACAACAGTCTTCAAATATAGTTTAGTGTTGTGTATTAGCAAATTTCAAGAAGAGAGGGCTACTTAATGTCACTCAGGGAAATTTCTGAAAGAACAACTTATAGGAACACTATCACAGTTAGGAAAATGCATGTACATAAAGGTGAACGAGAAATATAAGGCAATAACTATTTATTGGATTACATAACACATTCTTTTTTGACTAGCTTTCAGGACTTAGTGCTTTGCATAGGAATTACCACAAAGTGTTAACTTTGAGAGAGAGAGAGAGAGAGACTGACTATCTATAAGGCCCTTGTAGTAGTTACCTAAACCTCACCTAGCAACTCGAGGTAGGGGTTAGGGGCCACTTTGACATACAGAGTGAGACGTACGAACAGAACAGTACACTCTTATGAAGATTTGATGTCCTTCGGAGTGAGGAAACTCATTCAATGATGAGATTTGTACAATGTTCTCTCAACCTAGCTTGATGTTACCCAGGTGTTGTGCCAGAGGTGGACCCTTGGCCGAGGTGAGGTTGACGTTACCCGTAGGATCCCTCCTACAGGTCCCCACCATCAGCAGGCAGAGAGAGCTGACGGTGGAGGCCGGCTGGTGCTTCACCAATACCAGCCCTCATTCCCCAAAGGTTGAGTCTTTGGGTGCCGGGGCCAGCTGGACTTAGGTGGCCTCTGTCAGTGGTCATCGATGGGTGGATCGAGGTCAGCCCAGAGCAGCAACAGGTTGTAGGTATCAGTCTGTACTGGACGAGGCGGAGACCCGGAGACCCGGGCGCCAATAGGAACACAGTCTGACAGACGGCGCTCGAGCAAGAGCATGCCAAAGCCTGAATGAACCACGTCCAGTACAAAGGCTGAAGAGGCGTCTTTAAGCAAGCTGGGTTCTGGGCTGGTGGCAGTCTGGAAGCAGTGGCAAGCAAGACTGAGGTCTAGACAAGGAGAGAGTCACAGAATGATCAGAAATAGAGGATGTCCAGGGCTGGAGAGAAGAAAAGGCATGGTCAGGCAATGCAGAGGTCTGGGACTGGAGAGAGGCAACGGAGTAGTCAGGCGGTGTAGAGGTCCGGGGCTGGAGAGAGGCAACGGAGTAGTCAGGCGATGCAGAGGTCTGGGGCTGGAAAGAGTGAACGGAGTAGTCAGGCGATGCAGAGGTCTGGGGCTGGAGAGAGGCAATGGAGTAGTCAGGCAATGCAGAGGTCTGGGTCTGGAAAGAGGGAACGGAGTAGTCAGGCGATACAGAGGTCCGGGGCTGGAGAGAGGCAACAGTCATCAGGCAATGCAGAGGTCCAGGGCTGGAGAGAGGCATCGGCGTCATCAGGCAATGCAGAGTCAAACTATCTCCGAACATGCTTTGAGCGAGCGTTTGGCACAAACTCTAAATCTGGATAATAAAAATGGCGCCTTGCAGAGAACGCCCCCCCCCCCACCCCCCGAGGGCGTACCTATCCTCTGTTGCTTCCCGAGAACAAGGCCATGATGGAGTACATCCGGGAGAATCTTGCAAAGGGGTTCATTCACCCCTCTACCTCTCCTGCTGGTGCAGGGTTCTTTTTCGTCACGAAAAAGGATGGATCTTTAAGACCGTGTATCAATTACCGCAGTCTGAATGCGATAACTCTTAAGGACAAGTACCCTCTGCCCTTGATATCAGAATTGTTTGGTCGGCTACACGGAGCCTCTATCTTCACCAAGTTAGACTTATGCGGAGCCTATAACTTGATGCATATCCGCCCTGATGACATCTGAAAGACTGCTATGGACATTACGAATATTTAGTGATGCCCTTCGGCCTTTGTAATGCACCTGCAGTTTTCCAGAGAATGATTAATGAAATCTTCAGGGATCTCCTATACATCAAAGTCGTGGCGTACCTGGATGACATTCTTATCTTCTTCAAGGACCTGGCCACACACCATACCGATGTTCGTACTGTAATTCAACGTCTTCGGGAGAACCATCTGTTCGCAAAATTAGACAAGTGCCTATTTGAAAAATCCAGCTTGCCCTTTCTGGGGTACATAACTCCCAACAAGGATTCTCGATGGATCCCGTGAAACTAAAAGGAATCCAAGACTGGCCACAACCCGTGGGCCTGAAGGCACCAACGTTTTGTAGGATTCACAAATTACTACCGCCACTTCTTACCACACACTCTACGTTGGTAGCTCCTCTTACAGCTCTGACCCGTAAGGGTCAGGACACCCGAAACTGGACCCCAGTTTCAAAGGTTTATGTCAGTGCGAATGCCGTTTATACAGTCATTACCACACAAGACGCGTAACCAAATTTGAAATGATTTTGATTATTAAAATCTGTCTCTTACTTTTACTGTTAATTTTAGATATTGCAATCTTTGTAATAATGTGTGATATGTAACAGGGCACATTAAGTATCATATATTACCATCTGTGTATGATTAATTCCTTCCTTTTTTGAAAAATTAAGAAGACAGATTGAACATAAAATTACCCTCCCTATGTCTGAGGTATACGTGCACCGACCATGCCTGAAACCCAACGCAGGAAGAGACTATTTACAGGAATCACTTTAATACGAATGAAAAAAAAGTTTTAAATTTAATACTGGTAAACTTCATGGGGATGAATGATTCTTTTGGTTTAAAACTTTTTCTGTAATTGGGATTAGATGTGCTGATTGGTGTTTGCAAAGACAACCTAAACCAATTGGTTGGATTTTTGTTAGAATCTTTTACACTGTTGAGAATGCACAGTGAATGGCAAAGAAGCAGACCATGAATATATTAAAGCGCACGTACTGGAATTAACCACCTTCTATTTCTTAAATACGAATAAATATCTTCCAATTTTAGAATTGCATAACCAAATAATAAATCAGTAAATTGTCATTAGGCAAAAGTATATTCAGCAAAGTCGTACTTCACAAAGTTAATCCATAATACTCAGTAAATAGTTGCCAAATGTCTACAAACAAGTAATATTTGTTTTCAGCTCAACGGTCATTTTTGCTCTGATATTGCAAACTCTTCTCAACCAATGGAATTTTTTTTGAAGAAAAAAAAACCCTGATTCATAGCATGCATGCACTTACATCACCTTAAGACATTCTTAAGAAAACCCGGCAGTTTCTTTCAGGATCGCCTTTGGAGGTCTAGGTACAATCGCCTGTCTTGATGTTTTGGGGTTTTTTGACTCCACTTGTTCCAAGGGATATTTTTTTGTTTGCTATACTGAAGGGATCAAAGGCAAGGCTTAGGGGAGTGGAAGAGCAGCCTCCTGGTTAGAGCAGCTGACTGCAAACCAGGGAAGCCAGGCTTTAAATCCTGCTGACGCTCCTTGTGACCCTGGGCAGATCACTTCATCCTCCATTGCCTCAGGGCCTCAGTTACTGAGCACTTTTCCCATACACACGGAACAGGAGAAAAGCCTTACAGGCCGATACAGTAAAAGTCACGGGAGAGCGGGCACAGGCCACTCTCCTCTGCGCGTGATTCAGCAAAAAAAAAAAAATATTCAAATTAGGGCCCGTGGTAAAAAGAGGCTCTAGGGACACTAGCGCGTCCCTAGAGCCTTTTTGACAGGAGTGGTGGCTGTCAGCGAGTTTGACAGCCGATGCTCAATTTTGCCGGCGTTGGTTCTCAAACCCGCTGACAGCCATGGGTTTGGAAACTGGACGCCGGCAAAATTGAGCGTCCGGTTTTCAACCTGCGAGCCGCGGGCCGATTTAAAAATTTATTTATTTTTTTTTTAATTATTCTTAACTTTCGGGACCTCCGACTTAATATCGCCATGATATTAAGTCAGAGGGTGCACAGAAAAGCAGTTTTTACTGCTTTTCTGTGCACTTTCCTGATGCCGGCAGAAATTAACGCCTACCTTTGGGTAGGTACTAATTTCTGAGAGTAAAATGTGCGGCTTGGCTGCGCATTTTACTTACTGAATCGCGTGGGAATGACTAATAGGGCCATCGAAAACGCACGTCCAAACGCGGGTTTACAGTGCGCTCCACCGGAGCGCACTGTACTGTATCGGCCTGTTAGTAAATCAGGCCGTGGGGGGCGGGGAAATTACCTGCACTATCTGAATGTAACTCAGCTACTAGTGAAAAGGCGTGAGCTAAATAAAAAAATAATAAGCTACCCTCCACGCTAAAAAATGTTTTTGCTCCTACTTTTAAATGAGTTTCTATTGTATTTACTAAAATTTGTACTCAACTGCTGATCCCCCGCCCCCAAAATAATCTTTGTGACTCAAACGCCGTCCCCACTAGCAAAGACAAAACGTACATGCGCCTCTGGTTGGATCTACACTTTTGTGCTTCTCTCACAAAGCCTTCAAACCCCTCCAAAGTCTGCTGCCATATCTTATGACAAAGCTGGCACAATCTTCAGCTTCCAAGACATGAACTGTAAACGTCCAAGAATATTCTGCCAAGCCAACTCCAAACCAGCGTGCAGTTTGAGTTCAGTGCTCTCACCAGATATTCTGGCCCCGTGGTCGTGATTTTCTTAGGAAACCGACACTACAAGACCCAGAATGCACTGAGATGAGATGCAAAAACCAACAACAACCAAACCCCCCCCAAAAAACACCCCTGGATCAGATTTCAATCTCATGATAATATGGAGTCAACATGGAAGGGCTCCAATAGTTTTATTCAAAGTATTTCAGGCAGGTTCAGTAGGGTGGGCTCTCTCACAGAATCTCATTACGGTGTGCCAAGGAAAAAAAGAAAACCCCAAAACCCCACAAAGACACACTTTTCCGCAGGGCTATCCTTTGGTATGTGGGGGGAGGGGAAGGGCAGGGATCATGGCCAGAGGCCACCATGCTGGCTCCATCCTGAACCCTGTCAGCTGGGGGGGCGGGGGGCGGAGCCAGGCACCTCAGGGTTCCATGCTCGGCTCTGTTTCTCCAGTCTGGACTCCTCGCTAAAGATTTCTGCCACAGCCACGGAATGGGAACAGGCTCTCGGTAACCAGAAAAGTTACAGTAGTCTGCTGATCGGCAGAGTCCCCTGCGACATCTGTTGTGCATTCTCAGTTTCACTCACAATTTAAATTTAGTAAATGCATCATGTGAAGCAATGGTCACAAGTGGAAATGACTAATTTTCATGGATTTCTTCACTTTATGTCTGAATTCCAGGCTTTCACCAGTGCTGTGACTTGCGCGCTGCCTGATTAAAGATGTGTAGGCATATATCAGTCATAGGGGAGACAAGTGCCAAGGACATTTGTGATCAATAAACACATGTTATATCATTTTCAAGTCTACACACTTAAAGGTGAATTTTCAAAATTGCACATCTAAGATTAGCATTTTTGCATGTGCTCGTGTATATCCTGTTTTATAAATGCAAACGTACACGTGTAAGCAAGCACGCATGAGCAAACCTGCACATGCAAAATAGGGGCAATTCAGGGGTGGTCCCGGACAGAGCCAACATTTAAGTGAGAACCAGCCAAAGCGATGTGCCCAAGTCTGTTTCCTGCGCACATTTATACCTTGGAGGAAGTGAGAATAAAAGTCTTTACTTCCAAATACTTATTGGGTGAGGGGTGTGGGTAAACTGGAGGTTCAGTCTGAAGAACCAGGAGGGTCTCATGACCTAGACCGGGCAAACTGGTGGCCGAATTGCTAAAACAGCTCATTTCCTTCATGTGCGGGTTGCAAACTTCACGGATTTGTGCACGTAAAAGCCGAGAAGCCAAAAGAAAAATACGTGTGTGAAACCTCCCTGCGTAAATGTTGAAAATTAGAACTACCAATACACGCGTACAGCAGAAGTGCACCACTTATCCACTTTAAAAAAGCGCTACTCAGAGCCCCGGCCATTGCATCACCGCACAATTGAATCCATTCGTAGTGAAGTCTTCAGATTTGAATAATCGTGTGCAAATGCTGGAGGTTTCTAAGTCAATACCATTCAACAGCTGGATAAGCTTAAACAAGAGATGAACTGTGTTAAGCCATTAAAGGAATCCCTGGTGAAGGAAACTTTGGTATTGACCTAACCGATTGGAAAATCTTGAGGAATCTCTGATTTGTACATTTTGCTAGGTTGCCATTAACATCTCCCAAGGATCTATTTAAAAGATATTTGATGGAGCTATTGAAGGTACCTGAGCAAGCTGTTCCCCCAGCTGCTAAAAATATATTACTTGCCTAACTTTAAGAAAGATGATAATGTGGATATGGGAACTCATGCTCCGACATCTGTTGCTTCAGGTAATTTAAATACCTCCACACTCCTTGAGACATCGGATACTGAACTGGCAAGCTCGGCAACCATGCTTGTTTACACTTCAGCCGGATACAGATTGGATACTGATGATGTTCTTCCATCACCGTACTGAGGTCTTCTTAAGATGCAAGGTCTTTCCAGATGTTTCACGTCAAACACAGAAAAAGAGGAAACAATTTCTCATTTTGCGGCCTAGAGTCGTACAAACAGGTGCTTCTTTTTTTCTTAAATACCCTTGTAAATGTTTAGTTAAACATAAAGATGCTTCGTAGATATTTTTTTCAACCCTCCCAATTTATTCATTTTTTTTAGTGAGGAGAACACTTTCCTTCTCAGTCTACTCTTTCTTGGTTATTTAACATCTTATTAATTCTGTTCTACGTCACAGCTGTATTCTCGTTTATCCCTTTTCAAGCGTATTCTCGGAAAATGTTATATAAAAATACATGTATAAAAAGTTTTTAAAAAGCACTACTTATCTAGCTAGATAAGTCTTCAAGTACTGCTTATTTGGCTAAGTAGCACTTTTTTTTTTTTTAACTTAGCTGACTATCTTGCTTTTAAAGAATGTTAATTAAGAATCTCTTTTTGAGACTTAACTAAGTGGTGGATCATTTCAATTTCGCGTGGTTTTAAAATATGCGGACCTGCACACATAAATTGGGTCTTACACGAGTAAGCCCTACTTTATTTTCGCCTGTAAAATATACCTGCGTATATTTTTTTTAAATAGGTAGGAAAAGAGCGCGCACTCAACACTCTGCATGTAGGTGCGTATGTTCCAGGGTAAAGATAGGCGTATTTTATTTTATGCGTGTATATGATCCATGCAGGTTATAAAGTACTGTCCTAGATCTATGCGTGGCCATAGAGGAGCGCGCATGCCCATGGTGCTGCTGCTCGCTTCTTTGAAAGTTACCCACTCAGCACTATATTTTCAAAGCCATTTATGCGCCCAAAACCCGGTTTCAGAAGTGTAAATGGCTATAGTAAAATAGACCGGGGCTCGGGTCACATAAAATTACGCCCCTAACCTGGCCTTGCGCATACTTTTTTGCAAACTGGAAAGAGGCAATCCGGGGCGGGGCAGGGACGATGTAGGCACATACCTTTTGATTTAAAAAAGGAGTTATTCATGATAGTTCAACTGCACAAGTTACGCCCTTGATATAGCAGGGGTCGTAGGCAAACTCGGACACTTACCCATGACTTTTCAAAGTGGCCTATGAGCATAAGTTCATGTAGAAAATTCAGAGTGAAGGTCTGTAAAAGATATACTGTTGCGCTGGTGGACCTTTGGACCGAGGGGGCGTTGACGCTACCTGTGCGGAGGAGCCCCACAGGTCCCCACCATCGGTAGGCGAGGCTGGAGACAGGCAGAGACCCCTCTGGAGCTTCACCACTACCAGCCCTCATTCCCCTTAGGTTGAGCCCTCGGGTGCCTGGACTTATGTGGGGTCTCTGTGGTGTTGGGGTTTCAGGAGAAGGAGAGGTACTGGAGAGCAGGCACAGCACTAAATCAGGCAGCAGAGTATGAAGGCAGAATCCAGGCGAGGACTGAGGCAGGCGGCGTAACTCGTGGTCAGTATCCGGTCCAAGGTCAAAGCCGAGGGGATCCAAGAGAAAGAGGAATGAGACGAGGAACAACCCGTAGCTCACAGGAAGCAAGGAGACCTGTTGCCAAGGCAACGAAGGAAGGCAGGGACTAACCTTAATTAGTCCTTGGAGGATGATGTCATCAAAGGCATCCATGGGGCTTTTCCCGCTGCGGGCCCTTTAAATCCAGCATGGAGTCACACACACGCGCGCGCGCGCCTAGGGGGGGGTCAGAGGTGAAGCTGAGCTTCGGCGCCGTTCCGGCCGCGGGAGAGCAGGGAAGACGTCGGCTGGGCAGCTCAGAGCCACATGGAGGACTGCGACAGAGAGGCCTGAATCAGCCGCTGCCGAGGAGCCCGGGTCATCTTCCGCTGCAGCGGGGTGGCAAAGGGTGAGTGAGGCCGGGTGCGGGGCTCCGTGGCCGGCAAGCGTAAGATATACGCACAGTTTACAATGTTATCTTCACAATGCCCTGCTTAAAAATGCTTCATTTACTGATGTTCTTTTTCTGTGTAATCCACCAGCCGCCTACCTTTAGGAAAAAGGGGGAACTATCAAATAAGACCTGCCACACCCGTCAGATCAAAGGTCCATCAAGCCCAATATCCTGTTTCCAGTAGTGACCAATCCAGGTCACAAGACCCTGGAAGGACCCCAAACAATAGATATATCCCATGCTGCTAACACCCAGGGATAAGCAGTGGCTTTCCCCAAGTCTATCTAAATAATAACAGTTTATGGACTTCTCCTCCAAGAACTTGTCCAAACTTTTTTTATATGCAGCTACGCTAACTGCCTTAACCACATCCCCCAGCAATGAATTCCAAAGTTTAATTGTGCATTGAGTGAAAAATAACTTTCTCCAGTTTGTTTTAAATGTGCTACTTACTAACTTAATTGAGCATCCTCTAGTTTTTATATTATTTGAAAGAGTAAATAACTAATTCACATTTACCCATTCTAGGTCATTCAGCAGACCTCTGCCATATCTTCCCTTACCATCTCTTCATGAAGCTGAACAGCCCTAACCTCTTTAGCCTTTTCTTATAGGTGAATTGTTCTATCCCCTTTATTATCTTGTTTATCCTTCTCTGCAGCTTTCCTAATTCCGCTATATCTTTTTTGAGATATGGTGACCAGAACTGAACTCAATACTCAAGGTGTGGGGCCATCATGGAGAGATTCAGAGGCATTATGATTTTGTTTTATTCTTCATTCTTTTCCTAATGAATCTTAGCATTCTCTTTGCTTTCTTGGCCTCCACCACACACTGAGCAGAGAATTTCAACGTATTATCCATGATGATGCCTAGAGCCTTTTCCCGGGTGGTGCCTCCCAGTGTGGAACCTTACATTGTGTTTAATTGTGTGTTGAGTAAAAAAGAACTTTCTCCGATTAGCTTTAAATGTGCCACATGCTAACTTCATGGAGTGCCCCCTAGTCTTTCTACTATCCAAAAAGCCCACCTAAGACCAGGCAGCCCGGGTACCCAAGGGCTCAACCTGCGGAAACCCCAGGTTGCTATTGGCGAAGCTCCAGCTAGCTTCTGTCTCCTCCTGTGCTCCACCTCCTGGTTGCAGGACCAGAGGGCCGTTCTAATCCTGCACCAGGCCATAGGGATCAAGAATAAAGTACTGGAATGGTTCTCCTCATACCCTACAAATAGAACTTACCAAGTTTTTATTAATAATTCATATTCCAAAACATAGTCACTTGAAACAGGAGTACCCCAGGGCTCGGCCCTATTGGCTACCCTATTTAATGTGTATATGTTACCATTGTGCCAATTATTGTCAGGTATGCAACTCAATTATATCTCTGCAGACGATATCCAGATGGTCTTGCCTATCAATGATTCCATTGAAAATACTTTTAAAATTGCCAAGATGTATTTAAACATAATTGTGTTGAGTGGATTCAGCAATGAGGAAACTCCTTGCTAACTCGTCAGTGCATAGGGCCGGTCTGCTTAAGTACAGGCAGCGAGACTACGTCATCCGGAGGGCACGCCCCTGAGGTTCCCGCCATGACGTGTATATAGCTGGCCCATGCACGTGTGCGCGCACCTATGTTACTCCAGAAGCAAGATGGCAGTCGGCAGCACCCATGCCGTCCCGGGTGCTCTCTCTGCCGAAAATTCAGTATTAACATCAACCTTAAGAACATAAGAACATGCCATACTGGGTCAGACCAAGGATCCATCAAGCCCAGGATCCTGTTTCCAACAGTGGCCAATCCAGGCCATAAGAACCTGGTAAGTACCCAAAAACTAAGTCTATTCCATGTTACCGTTGCTAGTAATAGCGGTGGTTATTATCTAAGTCAACTTAAATAGCAGGTAATGGACTTCTCCTCCAAGAACTTATCCAATCCTTTTTTAAACACAGCTATACTAATTGCACTAACCACATCTTCTGGCAACAAATTCCAGAGTTTAATTGTGCGTTGAGTGAAAAAGAACTTTCTCTGATTAGCTTTAAATGTGCCACATGCTAACTTCATGGAGTGCCCCCTAGTCTTTCTATTATCCGAAAGAGTAAATAACCGATTCACATCTACCTCTCATGATTTTAAACACCTCTATCATATCCCCCCTCAGCCGTCTCTTCTCCAAGCTGAAAAGTCCTAACCTATTTAGTCTTTCCTCATAGGGGAGCTGTTCCATTCCCCTTATCATTTTGGTAGCCCTTCTCTGTACCTTCTCCATCACAATTATATCTTTTTTGAGATGCGGCGACCAGAATTGTACAAGGTATTCAAGGTGCGTTCTCACCATGGAGCGATACAGAGGCATTATGACATTTTCTGTTTTATTCACCATTCCCTTTCTAATAATTCCCAACATTCTGTTTGCTTTTTTGACTGCCGCAGCACACTGAGCCGACGATTTCAATGTGTTATCCACTATGACGCCTAGATCTCTTTCTTGGGTTGTAGCACCTAATATGGAACCCAACATTGTGTAATTATAGCATGGGTTATTTTTCCCTATATGCATCACCTTGGACTTATCCACATTAAATTTCATCTGCCATTTGGATGCCCAATTTTCCAGTCTCACAAGGTCTTCCTGCAATTTATCACAATCTGCTTGTGATTTAACTACTCTGAACAATTTTGTATCATCTGCAAATTTGATTATCTCACTCGTCGTATTTCTTTCCAGATCATTTATAAATATATTGAAAAGTAAGGGTCCCAATACAGATCCCTGAGGCACTCCACTGTCCACTCCCTTCCACTGAGAAAATTGTCCATTTAATCCTACTCTGTTTCCTGTCTTTTAGCCAGTTTGCAATCCACAAAAGGACATCGCCTCCTATCCCATGACTTTTTACTTTTCCTAGAAGCCTCTCAGGAGGAACTTTGTCAAATGCCTTCTGAAAATCCAAGCACACTACATCTACCGGTTCACCTTTATCCACGTTTATTAACTCCTTCAAAAAAGTGAAGCAGATTTGTGAAGCCTTATGACCGCCTATCATCCCCAGGCCAACGGACAAGCCGAACGGATGAACCACTCTTTGAAGGCTTTCCTGCGCGCTCACATCAATGACCGACAAGATAACTGGTCAGACTTCTTATCCTGGGCAGAATTTTCTCACATCGCTATGGCTACTGGAATATCCCCATTTTCAGTCGTCTATAGGAAACAACCACGACCACCATTACCCATACCTCTATCCGTGCCGTCCCCTGCAGCACAGGCTACTGCCGATGTCCTTAAGACACTATGGGAACAGCCAAATCTTCGGCTGCGTCAGGCCGCCTCCCGGACCAAGAGAACTGCTGACAATCGACGCCGCTCGGCTCCTGAATTCCTTCCTGGCCAGAAAGTCTGGTTAAGTACCAGTACATCCAACTTTGAATTCCGTCACAGAGATTTGCTCCTAGATTCATCGGCCTTTTTACTGTTACCCGACGCATCGGACCTGTTACATACCAGCTTCGGCTGCCTCCTACACTGGGAATACATAATGCCTTCCATGTATCGCTTTTAAAGCCTGTGATTTTGTCTTGGCCTGCCCGGAAAGCCCCTGAGCCACCTCCGTTGGTGGCAGAAACTGACATGACGTACAAGGTCCATGAAGTCCAAGACATCCACCGAAGGGGCTGCTGATGGGAATACCTCCTTTCCTGGGAGGGATACAGACCCAAAGAGTTTGTGGGAGCCAGCTTGAAATATACTGGATAAGACTCTCCTCTTGAACTTTCACCGTGTCCATCCGGGTAAACCCCGACCTCCAGAAGGGGGGGCATAAAGGGGGGGGTACTGTTACGTGTGCCGTACCTGCGCACACGTTATAAAATCAGGCATCCATGTGCGCGTGCCGGGTAGCGTGCGCACATGGACACGCTCACGCAGTTCTTAAAATCTACCCCTTAACCTTTGCAGTTGTTCCTTTCAGTTTTTTCCTAACCATTTTTCTCTTTTTATCATAAGTCACCTTTTCAATGTACCTGGAAAAGTTTTTATGAGCTTTTGCTTCCACAGCAAGTTTCTTTTCAAATTTTGCATTTGCCTTCCTTATCAATGCCTTGCATCTACCTTCCCAGTGCTTCATTTAATTCCCTTTTCCATTTTTTTTTAAAGAAGTTATTTTGGCTAGACTCTCCTCTCACCTCACCTTTTAACCATGCCGGCAATTGTCTGGCCTTCCCTCCACCTTTTTTTTAATGCATGCAATACATGTGGTCTGGGCTTTTAAAGAACATCCATGCCTGATGTAAACTTGCAGTTGCTCCTTTCCATTTTTCCTAACCACTTTCCTTATTTTATTATAGTCTTCCTTTTGAAAGTTAAATGCTGTCACAGTAGACTTCCTTAGTATCTTCCCTCCAGTTATCAAATTTGATCATGTTATGATCACAGTTGCCAAGTGGCCCCAACACTGTTACATCTTGTGCGAAATCCTGTGTTCCACTAAGGATTAGGTCTTGATGGTTCTTGTACCATGAAGCAGTCATTTATTTTAGCTAGACAAGTTACCTCTTTAGCATGTCCTGATGTGACATTCACCCAGTCAGTACTGGGGTAATTGAAATCACCCATTATTACTGTGCTGCTGATTTTGTTAGCTTCCCTAATTTCTGTTAGCATTTCATAATCTGTTTGTTCATTCTGGCTAGTTGATGGTTGAATATCCTCACTGCTATTCTAGTCCCCTTCTCACATGGAATTTCTGTCTATAAAGAGTTTACAGTGCATTTTGTTTCCTGCAGAACCTTTATCCTGTTTGACTCAATGCTCTCTTTAACATATAGTGCCACCCCTCCACCAGTTTCATCCTATCATTTCAATATAATTTGTATCCTGGTATCAGAGTGCCCAATTGGTCATCCTCTTTCCACCAGGTCTCTGAAACACCAATTATATCTACCTCTTCAGCCAGGATTATACACACTATCTCTCCCATCTTATTTTTTAGACTTCTAGCATGTGTATTCAGACATTTCAAAGTATGCTATTTGTTTATCAGTTGACAGGGGGTAATTTGGTCTTTTTGCTCTACTTGCACTTTACTTAAAATCACCTGGCCCCCTTTGGCATTTATTGCAACCTCTCTACTGGGATGCCATATTTTCTCTGTTCTTTTAGCATCCTTCAAAGATACATCATTCCGAACCACACAAGTCTGAGAGACTTTTTCCCCATCATCTGGTTTACAACTTGCTCTATCTCGTTTTTAAAGGTTAGTGCCAACAGTCTGGCTCCACTCTGGTTAAGGTGGAGCCCTTCCCATTGAAATAGGCTCCCCCTTCCCCAAAATGTTCCCCAGTTCCTAACAAATCTAAAACCCTCTTCCCTGCATCATCATCTCATCCACGCATTGAGACTCTGGAACTCGGCCTGCCTCTGGGGTCTTGAGTGTGGAACAAGAAGTATTTTTGAGAATGCAACCCTGGCGGTTCCAGATTTCAATTTTCCACCCAAGAGCCTAAATGTAGGCTCCAGAACTTCCCTCCTGCACCTTCCTATGTCAATGGTAACCACATGTACCACGACAGCCGGCTCCTCCCAGCACTCTCTAAAATCCTATCTAGGTGGCACAAGGTCCACTAACTTCACACCAGGCAGGAAAGTTATCAAGTGATACTCACACTCACCAGCCACAAAGTCATCTACTTTCTTATTAAATCACGTACTACAACAGCCATCCAAACCCTTCCCTCCCGATCATGGATCCCTGGAAACATATCCTTGGTGAGAGCGGATAAAGCATGATCTGGAGGACAGGTCCTAGTTACAAGTTCACGTCTTGCCAAACTCCTACCAGGTGGCTTTGCTCCTCCAAAGCAGAACAAGGGCTGCTAGACTATCTATATATAAGCACATAAAGCTATGGACAAGTAGAGAAGGAGAAAAATGCAGAAGCCTTTCCCATTAGAGGTTTATTCTCACTTATGGGTAAGGGGAGATGTTACTACAATACACAAGATAGTTATAGAACCCCATCCTACCCCCAATCCCATGAGTGAACAGTGAACAGATGGGTGGAAATCTGGTGATCCAAGAGCCCTATGGTGACATGAAAAACTGATTTAGCCACTGGTATTC